>NC_135226.1:18264942-18392442 GCF_052324685.1 Brachyhypopomus gauderio
AACCATAACGGATTTGTAGGTGTTCCCATATTCTAGCCAAACCCGAATGAGAGTCAGAGAGGCTGAAGTTCCCATAATGCTCCAGTACTACGATACCTGCTGTTCTCTCCCTGAAACAAGAGGACTGAATGTTAAGTTCCTCAACAGGAACACTGAGAAGTAGATCAAGACAGGACTTTTATTTTGTATTTTTTTTGCAGAGTATATAATATAGAGTTGAGAGTAGAAAAGTGTCACTAGTCTTCCCATGTGTTGGTTCTACCATTATGCATTCCACGCTGCCCGAAAGTTTGAATATAGTCGATAGCCATTTTAATAGATGGGATTTTAAGATTACTTTGTTGAACGTAGTCTGGATTAAACACTGCTTTTGACGCCAGTGATGGCCAAATTGCCTTTTTCCAGGTTCAGAATGCGGGATGTTTTGGCTGATTGGTTGACTTTGTTGTTTTTTTTTTTGTTTTGGTTTGTTTGTTTTGTTTTATGGCGTGTAATCTGTGAACATGCCACAGCTATTAGCGAAGCAAGAGGATTGTGTGGGAGTGTTGTTATCTTGAGCTTTTGTTTTTGCCATTGTTGTAGGAGGTTGTTGTTTTCCCTGCTTTCATGGGTCAGTGTTAGCAAACCAAAGTAACAGTTTCCCCCCAGTAGGTGGCGTGGAAGCTCTAGTCAAATACGAGCTGTAACTTTCAGTTATTCCTGAAGGTTAGAATTTTTGTCAAGCACCTTAGTTGTCAAAGAGGAGTTAAAACTATCGTCTGCATCGTTACACACATTTTCCATGCGTTTTATAAGATTGGTTTTATTAGTTAACCTAGAATGTTTTTGAACCTCGCCATTTAAATGATGTGTTTAGCCAAAGAGATCAGGTATGCTTTCAGAGTTCGGTCAGTGCCTTTTAAACACATGTATGTCATGAAAGTGCGCATACATGAATGGGTCTGAGTGTTTTAAAAAGTCCTCTAACAAAACTCTCCCTCTGGTTTCCACATTCATACCTCATTCATCTACAGAGTAGTCAGCAAGTTCATAAGAGGTATGGGAAATACATGCGTGTGTTACTGCATAGGATAACATGTGGGATGGGGAAACGGATTGTTTAGATGGGGGGGGGGGTGTGTCTGTATTTAGGTCAACATTTTCCCACCTTATTCTGACACATATGAGAGCACAGACTGGTTTGCGGTGCCTTCTTCATAAGCTGCCAAGCAGGAGCACTTTACAGAGTGTGAGTTGTTTTGAGCAAAGCACTCTGAGCCTGAATTACAAACACTGTCTTGAATAAGACTTTTTACTGCATTGTGTAAATTGTCTCTGGGGTGTGACAGGTGTGACGAGGTCGGAGTCGGTAAAGACTGGTAATGTCCATGTAGTGCTCAGTGCAGACACACCGTCGTCTACACCACCAGGTTCATGATACAGCAGTGGCCAAATACTTTATTTGAACAAGTCGGAACAAAAGAATGTAAGTTTATCAGGTCTATTTTTTTTTTTTGTCTTATTCATCATAATAAAAATTCTATCTTCATGATCTCTAAAATACAAACTAGGAAAATATCAATGAGAATGTAGTCATGAAATTGTGGTCTGCTTTTGAGATGAACGGAGTGGGTATAGTTTTTTCATTGGTTGTTTAGTTGCTATGGTCATGACGGCAGTGCAGATGGGCGTGTGTGCGTGGGAGGGGGCGTGTCCTCTCAGCAAAGAGCTACAACTGCACAGTTCATTTCATATCAGCGTGAGGCAAATTTTTTTTTAACCCCAAAAGGTAATCACCAAAAACGAAGAGAAATGCTGAGAGTATTGTTTGTTAAAAGCTTTTAATGTGAGCAAAGCACTTAAACAGAGTTCTGTCTTATACTGGCAGGGATTTTTAATTTTGACATCATCTGCGTTCCTTGTCCTGGCATCACCCATGGTGCCACAGACTGCCGTGGCTGGAACATAGGGTACACAAGTGTTTCTGGAGACCCTGTTACTCCGGAACACAGGGTACACGAGTGTTTCTGGAGACCCTGTTACTCCGGAACACAGGGTATACGAGTGTTTCTGGAGACCCTGTTACTTCGGAACACAGGGTACACAAGTGTTTCTGGAGACCCTGTTACGCCGGAACACAGGGCACACGAGTGTTTCTGGAGACCCTGTTACTCTGGAACACAGGGTACACAAGTGTTTCTGGAGACCCTGTTACGCCGGAACACAGGGCACACGAGTGTTTCTGGAGACCCTGTTACTCTGGAACACAGGGTACACGAGTGTTTCTGGAGACCCTGTTACTCCGGAACACAGGGTACACGAGTGTTTCTGGAGACCCTGTTACTTCGGAACACAGGGTACACGAGTGTTTCTGGATACCCTGTTACGCCGGAACACAGGGTACATGAGTGTTTCTGGAGACGCTGTTATTCTGGAACACAGGCTACACGAGTGTTTCTGGTGACCCTGTTACTCCGGAACACAGGGTACATGAGTGTTTCTGGAGACGCTGTTACTCTGGAACACAGGGTACATGAGTGTTTCTGGAGACGCTGTTACTCTGGAACACAGGCTACATGAGTCATCTTGCTAATAGCCCTGTTGCCTGTCCTTCTCTTCTTCTCTCCCTCTCTCTCTCTCTCACACACACACACATTCTCTCACATATCTGCTTTTCTGGCATTACACTGAACCAGGCTGATGGATGAGTGAATGCACTTCATTTACATCACTGTGACTGCAAAAGACTCGTTTGGAAGCAGTTACTGATTGGATTATGTTTTTTTAAATATACGTGTGAAACAGATTATGTATGGTTTTGTTTGTTTTGCTGTTGTGGACTTGTGAGTAAAGCATAATGCCCTATCACTCAAGACAAATGAGATGAGGCACTGGTGTGTTTGTCATTGTTCATGTTGTTTTCTTCAGATTTAAGAACGTCGGGTAATGCCCTAAACCCGTACTTACCAAAAGATTCACCCCCTCAAACAAAATGGCAAACATTTACTGAAACCAATACTTTGATACACCTTTCCCACGGATGAGTGTGGAGTGTTCGTATTGTACATTGCAATTTATATCGTAGTCCTCTAATTGAAAACCTTCCTATAGAATCCAAGATACTGAAAGAAATGAGATGTTGGATTAGGTTGTGCTAGTGGACACATGAGGGAACCATCGTCTTGGACTACAAGGACCGTGTTTACACTGCAGCTTGGCACATTGTCTTTCAGTGCGTCTGCACTCCCCAAACTCCCTGATTCACATCTTCTCTCATTTGTGTTTATGAACCTGTTCAAACGTACGTCTCAGAACTTTATGCTTCCGCTGCGTCCCTGAATAATCGTAAGGGCACCATCTGCAGAGAAGTGAAGATTATAGTAAAGGTGTGTGAGTTTAAACTTCCCCATTAGCTAAAGCTAAAATCCTGACAACGGGGTAGTTTACTGTTAGGAAGTAAATTAATATAGTTGCATCTAAAGTTTACCTACATGGTAAAACACTTTTAAGAATTTTTTTTTTTACCCCAGTTCAGTTATTGTTTACTGGGCATCTCTTCCAGCAACCTGGATAACGATGATTAATGGGGGAAATATTTTTTTTAACATTTGTCCTACTGACTGAGTTGACTGGGTGTGCTAGTAATACTGATTTAGCAGAAATACTGGTATGAAGTATAAACTTTTTTTGTTTTGTTTTCTGTTTTTCTGAAGTATTGGTGGTGCGGCCTCCGATATAAACACTGTGCCATCCCAGACCTGACAGGCCAGCCAATGCATTGTCTTCTGTTCAGAGAAAGCGGCAATGGTAATTTAACTGAACGTGAGTGATGGAGCAGACACTCGGCTCCCCAGTTTATAAGAAATTAAAGGGGGGGGGGGTTGGAAGAGTTTGGGTACATTTCTGTAAAGTCAGTATTCATTGTCTTCTGACTAAACATCACCACTACAATTCATATGTAACCTGTATCAAATTGTATAGATTGTGTAACATGTTATTGAATGTCTAAAAGATTATGGCTTGAGATTATATTAAAGTATTCATGAATCAGAAAAAAATCATATAGGGTTTAATGAACTATTTTGTGTGTACTGTATTGTGTTGACAGATAAATAATGGGGAGAGGAATGGCTGTAATAAAATAATTTTAGTATATTAGTTTGTTCAGCCTTTAATTGAGATTAAATCAGAAATTGTCAGACATTTAAATGGAGTTTTAGTGAAATGTACTTCATAGAGCAAACAAAGAAATACAAATTGTCCAAGTCAGAAATATTGATGACGGCCTTGTTTTGAAATACTCCATCCGCAGTGATGTCATCACTGTATGTGACTGCTGTGGTCGCCCCAAGATCTGCGACCCCTGACCTTTTAAACGTCTCATACATGTCCAATCAAGGTGGATTTTTTTTAATCGTTCCCCTTCTTCACTATTTTCTTTAACGTTCATATGAATGAAATCCGTTTCACTATTAGCATTTGGAAACTTCAATGTTTGATGCGAATCCATTTGAGCAAAACTTTGTTTTGTTGTTTTGGAGGTCTGGTTCTTAATACTACAATTATGAACAATTATAGCTAGGTATATATTATCTAGAAATGCTTTTTCTTCCCAAAACATTTCATCCCAAAACATTTAACAAGTATTTACACCCAAACCATTGAACGATGAAGTAAACAAATCGAGTGTCGTGGCCCTTTAAGAGCGCGTGGCCTTTAAGAGCGCGTGGCCCTTTAAGAGCGCAGCGCCGCGCCGCGGTCTGATCTACAGACCATGTGGCCGTGAGAGTTCGGTGAGGACATGATTTACAGATCGTCTTTGGTGTCACAGCAAAGCGTCGTTATTTATCAACGACGTAAAGATCGGACCTGCGGATCGGACATGTTGTGGGTCTGCAAGTTACGAAAACAATCATCAGAAGTATTAACGACGATGATCTCGCACGCCAGTCTACTTTACATTAGTTTAGGAGTCGCCATATGTGGTGTTCAAACAGTTTCACTTTAATCCTCGGTGCCCCCTCTGCGACCAGACGCATATATTTAATCTACGATCTAATCCGTGTAGTCCTAACGTATCATTATCTAGAGTAATATTATTTTGCAAAGCTGACCGGAGCATGGACTGTGGTGGACACCAAACCCAGGTGAGTCCCTGCGAGGTGAAGGAGAGACGAGAGACACACTGCAGGCCTTACAGCCAATGTGTTGGACCTGTAACTAAACTAAACTAAAGTAAACTCAACTAAACATGCATGAGACTGTCTTGGGTTTGTAGATCAGCCCACAGCCATGAGGCTCAAAGCAGCGACCCAGTCGTGTGTGTTCGTGTGTCTCTCCCTGGTGAACTGGTGTCCAACACGACCGAGTCACGCCTGCGATGATGCCAAGGTAGGACATTTCAACCTCCTTTTACCCACTCAAATACATGTGTTTGATACGAAGAGTCTTAATAGTCAATCTCCTGACAGTCTTGTGGCGTTGACTGTGCAGTTTTACGTCTCGTTACAATCACTGTTCAATATAGACGAAGTTGGAGACGGACCTGCTTCGGTCCGGTGAGCTCGCGTGTCCGGAGCCGCGGCCCCGTTCATCACCGGTACCGTTTTATTATTATACACGGTGGGGAGCACCGGAGTGAGGTGATCTGAAATAGGCCATTATTTACCGATATAGAACATGGAGAAAAGCCGAAGGTTTGGTCTGTGTGGACCTTGCCCTTTACTGGGACCTATTTGTTATCTCTCCCCCACTGCAGAGACTCCCCGATATTCCCACAAAACATCCCCTTCAGGTAAAAGTAAAACTCTAAAGCATTCATATACCTGCTGCCCAAATCAGTGGTTTTCCAGCTCACAAAGTACCCCCCCCCCCCTTTAATGGACTTTACAGTTGCTCATTGTGTTTTGCATCTAGTAACAACATGATTGATATCACACCACAAACTCTTTTGCTAAACACAGTGAAGCCAATTAAATTACGACGGGCCCCTGAATTCTGGCGTACAGCCTGAGCCTTTACTGGTATTTCTGTCCTCAGCCATCTGAGCACGTCTGCATGGATGTTCCCATCACGTACAACCACACCGTCCCCAGCAGGTAAGCCTTTGCTTTTGCTGTGTTATTTGAGTTATATATTCACTGGTGGGTTGTTGAATGCTTAATATCAGGTGTTATTTGGGAAGACAAGAGCCTGTGGAGTTATTCTCTAGATAATATAGTGTTCTGTTGTGTTGCTCGGTGAACCAGTGGGGTTCATAGACCTATAGGAGCAAAGAGTGGAGAATACCTGTACTGTCCCCCACAGCGCTGGCTGAACAACCTGAAGGTAACTCACCCCACACTTACCTTCTTCTCCAGTACACAACCATAGCTCCTCGTAGTCGCTTATAAACCAGACTGGACTGCCTGGTCTTACCTCACGAGCTTTGGAATAGAAATGAGTGCAGGTTTGTCTTATGTCAGATGTGTGCCAGTTCAAGTTGTGCTCGTGTTTTTATTTTATTTTTTTATTTGCTTGTTTGTTTGTTTTTTGTTTTTAACTGATCCAGTTTATAATGATAGAGAGGTTTCTTGTAGAAATTCTAAGACAAACATTAAAGAAAATGTGTTTCCCTGTATTCATGATTGTGAGGCTGTGATGAAATCCTCTCTCCACAGGAGGGCGCCATAGTGCTTCTTTATCACCCCTGCGTCTCAGCGGCCGCCCGCAGGACTCTGGCAGTGGTGGCTAACTCCTGCCTGCCCTACTACATCCTCACGGCCCATCCGCAGCTCAGCCAGCAGCGTGTGAGTGTCCTTCACCCCAGCAGTCTCCACATACTGCACCATCAGCTCCATCACCTCCATACAATCACGGAAGACGCTCCACTGACTCTTGCGTTTGTCGATAATAAAGTTTAATTTACGCATGGGAGAGATGTAAGCTAAGAGCAATATGATGATACTAGGTCAGTAATGCTGTAATAGTCTGTGTCTATGCACTATTCAATCTTTGGGGGGGGGGGGGGCTCTTCATGACCATGACTCCTTCTGTGTGGTTATTTCCTATAAGCCCTTTGCTGTGGTGTCCTGGGGTCGTACGCTAGAGATGTCCCACATCACCCCATCTGGACTTTGTGAGTGGTTGTTCACACTGTCAATCCTGAACCACACTAAGCGAACCCAAAGGCCAAACTACAGCCTGTATTTGATAAAGGCAGCGTCTGTGGACCGAGCCCTGCGTGCTACTGCAAAGCTCACTGTCCAGGGACCCGGCCCAGAGGTGCTGAAGGTGAAGGAGCAGCAAACACCTCGGTCTCCCAGAACAGCTCATATGCGTTTTAAAATAGGAAAGACTAAGTTCAAATGTTCACTTTGGTGTGTGTGTGTGTGTGTGTGTGTGTGTGTGTGTGTGTGTGTGTGTGTGTGTTCGTTCAGTCCGTGAGAGAGTGCTGCATGGATGTTCTGTCTGCGTACGAACACACAGCCGAGCAGTCGAGGAGAAGCAGAGCAGCCAACCAGGACGAAGTGAAACGTTCTCGAAGCCCCGCGCGTGACGTCTCGGAGGCCCAGAAGCCAAACGTGACACACTCACAACCGCTGGCTGTTACCCACGATGGCAACAAAAGGCCCACAGCCGGGCGTGTAGGGAGACCGGCGGAGGCGGGGACAGCCGTCACGGAGGGCGGAGCTCTGCTCCAGAACCACGTCAGAAACCAAGAGGAGCAGGCCAACCTGACTGGGAGCCCCGAGCCCCGGGCGGACGGGCAGGTCCACGGGGAGGCCACAGGGGAACGAAAGCGCCGCGTTAAGACTGACGTGCAGGAGCCCAGGGCCGCAGACGGCCAGGCCGGGACCACTCCAGCGGGAGAGAAGCCTCCGGCGGGGCAGAGGAGGCCCGGCCAGCACAGCGACGAGGCGGTGTGGGCGGCCGCCGCTCTGGGCTTCCTGTTGGTGCTCCTCACACTGTCTGTTCTGCACACGCGCCTGTATCGCCACTGGCGTGCGCCCGCCAGCCTGTACTGGCACGAGGCCCAGCAGGACTACGAAAGCGTGGCAGGTGTGTGCGTGTGGGACCCGTTTTACTAGACAAAGAAAGAAAACGGTATAATTACACCAACTGAATGGTTTAGACATGATTACAGTAGGGGGTAACAGCAGTGTGGTTGTTGTTGCAGACATCATTCGCAGGAGACTGAGGATGGTCGGCAGGAGGAAACGAAAACCCAGTCAGAGCAGAAGGCAGGAGTGCCCCCTGCTGCCCGACTCTGGTACTGACAGTGAGTCTGACTGACTCGCTGACCCCAGCCTGTGTCCACTGGCCCTGTACACCTTCCTGCTTCCATGCAGGAGGCCCTGAAGGATCCGTAAATCAACCAATCACAAGCTGCCGGACAGGTGCATTCAATCCACTCCAATGAGCCATAGATGTGTAGGTTCATTATGTTTCTGATTTGTTATGTAATTCCTTAAGGTTTAATTCATTATTGCTGAATACTGATAAGACATATCTTTTGTAATGGTATGTTTCTAGGTACAGGTAATTCTTGGGACATTTTAGAACATTTCCTGTCCTAAGTTGAAGGTAAAATTAGCAGGAAAAAAAGTTTTAATGTTTTTACCACAGGTATTTACTGTTATTAACTTATGTGTATGTATATATGACATATTTTATCCTTTTTCATGTTTTTCATAAGATGAACTTGAGGAAAATATGTATGTTTTCCTCAGGTTTAGCTTCTAAAAGCATGAAGAAAGAGGACCAGTGCATTCTGTTTTTTTTTCCTCTTTCTTTTCTGTAGGTTGTTTTAGCACTAGCTGAAGAACTATGTCTTGCTTCCAAAATATAGGTTTACTCTTTTTTTTTTTTTTTTTTTTTTTTTAAATACTGTCAGCTACGATGCACCTGGGAAGGGCTATTATTTATTTATTATAACCTGCCTAAAATACAAAGATATTTGGTAACAGCAGTTCTCAAAGGGCAGAAACATGTGAAGTGCTCTGAGCAGTGCCTTCGCACACAGACACTGTAGATGCGAATAATTCAGACAACTTCACAGTGAAATACGTGCCAACGTTAATCATTTTAAAGACACGTGCTAAATAAAATGCTGAATATTTGAACAAATTGTAGCATATCTGTAAATGCCAAAAGCTAGCGCTTTCAACAATCTGTAGCATGCCAAACATTTTAAAGGTTATATTTAAAAGGTACATGTCGTGGGAGGGCCACGATGATGTAAGGTGTTGAGTCACTTTTAAGAGCAACATGAGAGGATTGGTATTTAAGTTGTCAAGAAATCCTTGTGCATAAATTGGTAATCCTGTGTATGTTGACATAATTTAAAGACGACTTCCATTATAATTACTTTTCACCTGGTTTTAAGATATGGGTCACGTTACTGACTTATAAATGTTGCTATGAAAAACACACACACTGCTGAGGGGATAATAAATACACTCTTGCTACTGTGCATAGTGGCATTTGTGTTGTTTTTCATCGGGGTGTGGGGAGGGTTATATTTGTGCGTTTCCCGTTATTTGCTCTCTATCATTTATGTTAATTCTGCATCTTTAAAACACAGTCACGGTCCTCTGAAGGTGACACTCAACACCGTGGCGTGCAAGTAGGTGCGTCCGTGGTGACCCGTTTACCACATCACCCGCAATCCGCCCCAAACAAACAAGGCGCAGAACCCTCGCGCTAATCCCTGCCTGCTTATGCAAGTTGGTGAGCGCATGTGGGCTCATGTACAGGGGGGGAAAGGTGTTTGTCAGATGCCATATCGTGTTGTGCAATGGAAGAAAGATCATATATGCGGTGCCATTTTGGATGATTGGCCTGGGGTTATACATTGTGAAAGCATAGGGGTAAATAAGACCCAGATGAGCAACAGGGACGTTAGTCGCTGCGGTGTTTGTCCGTTTGTGGTAAGTTGCAGCACAGGGTCGTTTGTGAAGGATGTTAGTAATCTTTGGACATGAGGGCACTGTGTGCAGCTGGTTCGGTTTAAAGTTCGAGCTGTGTTCAAACAGGTGACTAGAAGGGGAAAAATAACGACCCTTCTGCTCTCTCTGAGGGACTGTATACAATTACATAAGCTCTAGTTTCACTTTGCTCAAAGCCACTCTGGCAAACTTTTAGCATGTGTGCAAGCATCAGTTTCTTTCAACAGGCAAATGATTCTGTTCATTTTTGTGTTAGCTAGTTGTTAGTACTTCACAAATATATATGGACATGCTGAATTTTGTATCGAGGCGTTATGTAAAGCATATTTATTGAGGACAGCGGTAGGTTTTATCAAATATATAGGCCTATATATATTTGCTACTTTGACAAAGTTTTAGTTTGAGGAAGGCAAGCCCATCATTACATTTAAATGTTCATTTCATCGTTGCTTTAGTTATCGTTCTTTGCACATGCTTAGAGTAAGAACCGATTTAATAATTTAAACATTATGTTCTAAAACCATCTCATAATCATCAAAAATATGAAACCATCCATCACTAACAAAAATAAATTCAAAGACTGCAACTATGCACGTTTTAATAAGTAGTTATGTAGCCTACTTGTAATGACAAATTATTTTTGAAAGAATTAAGTGTCCTTTTCTTAAAAAAAAAAACTCATCCATAAAATACTATGCACATGTTTAACCAACAAGCAAAATAGTTTATTGATATTTATTTTTCATTTATAAACGTACATTTATAAACATTTCGTCTTGTATATTTAATTTAAACCAGGAATTTAATGAGTTTATTCTAAGAAACACGGATATTAGCACAGTAGCATCCTACTAGATCTGGAACTTTCTTGAACATCTTTACATGTTTCTCTGTTAACAGAAAGTGCTTCCCAGTTCCTCTAATTTCATTCATTTCATTTCTACCCTGCAAGTTCTGATAGCAATTTACCAAAAGTTTGGAGTTGAATAAAACGGGCAGCCGCAAAGCTGAGTGTGTTCAGGAAACGAACATTAAAACTATGAAAAACCCTAGACATGCAAATTATACATTTATTTACACTAATGGTCACGCTGAAAAGAAAAACGGTGGGAAAGACACAATTACTACACTCCTGGCTTAAGTGAAAGAAGATAGCTGGTTCTTTAACCCTTTAATAGTTTTTTTGTGACCAAAGAAATGTGAGATTTGAAGCTAAAGACAGTGTGGCTTTGTAATATAGCCACTAATTGCCGAAGTACATTACCTTAATGTGTATAATGTGATAGGTTTCCACAGTATCCCTCTCTCTGGTGACCTCCCTGAACCACTCCCAGTAGCGCCAGGCTCTTGCTGCTGATTGAGTCATAACAACATGTTCAAACCATTCCGGGCTGCCCACGTCTCCCACCGGCGGGTCTGCTCCTCTGGCCGCTCTCGGTGGCTCTGTGCGGGCGGGCTGACGGATGGAGCTGTCGTTTGGCATCGCGTGTGCTGCTGGTCTCCTGGTTCTGTCGTGTGTCTCGGCCCCGCCGCCACGGTTCGAGGGGAAGCGCACAGCAGCCCTGCGGGATGGGAACCCCGCGCCGGACCTGACGCTCGCAGCCGTGAGTGCCGCCTCTCTCCTTACTTGCGCCCAGCACCAACTTTTCTGACATCGCAGCAGTTTTGGCTGTTTGGAGATGCAACACAAGATGATTGTTGTACACTGAATGATGTACTTATAGTTGTTTCACCTGTGTTCTTGTCTTGTATCGTCCTTCATGGCATCCTTCCTTTGCAATAATGCAAAAAAGCAACAATTATAGGCTATTATGCATTTATATATATATATATATATATATATATATATATATATATATATATATATATATATATATATAAACAAAAGGAACGAACAGAACGAACAGATCGTCTTGCATCAAGTCAAATGTAGAATAATCTTGCAGCTGCTTGTTTATGAGACTCCTCATGTTGAATACAGCGATGATTAATGCGGGTAGTTCCAAGAAAACACGACTCTCTCTGCCTGTCTTTCACAGGTAGAGCTCGCCGCTGACACTGTTTAAATTTCCATCATTAACACTGGTCCAAGTGAACCGAATAGACGACAGTCATGCAGGCTTTCACTTTAGCTTTATTCACTTTATTACTTTCTCTCTCTCTCTCTCTCTCTCTCTCCCCCAGAATTACCTAAGACACTTCTACGGTTCTCGGGAAGCGGTTCAAACAGGCCGGCGGAAGAGGAGTCTCTCCTCCAAACTGAAAGACATGCAAAGCTTTTTTGGCCTCGATCAGTCTGGCGTCCTGGACTCCGGCACGCTGGCTGTAATGAAGACACCCAGGTGTGGCGTTCCTGACGTACAAGACTACATCCATAACCAAGGCAACAGGTGGACGAAAAATGTCATCACTTACAGGTAACGAACTTTAGTAGAATATATGAGCTGCAAGTTTTTGCTAACTGGTCGTGTTATGTTATCTGCCTGACATCTTACCTACACGACTTTTATTAATATTTCAGTGTTGGGAAGTATACCAGTGACTTACCCACAAGCACAGTAGACTCTGTCATTGCATCTGCTCTGGACCTGTGGGCTAAAGTCAGTTCTTTAAGGTTCACCAGATCGCTCTCTCAGCAGGCAGACATCATGGTTGAGTTTGGCTCCAATGGTAAGATGCTCCACAGCCTTCTGATAAAGTCTAAATACAAACAAACTCAACTTGATGTTATAGGAACGTCTACAAACTATCAATTGATGATCATTTTGGATTTGGCTGTGGTGTGGTCTCTCAACATTTCACTGTAAACAATTGGCTCCAGCTACACATGTTAGTGCAGACATCTTATCACTGCAGGTTTCTGTGTGACTGTGACTTCCTATTACACTAGAACATGGGGACGCCTTCCCCTTTGACGGACCCAAAGGCACCCTGGCCCATGCCTTTGACCCTGGAGAGGGCATTGGAGGGGACGTCCACTTTGACGAGGATGAACTTTGGACAGCTGGTTTCAACGGCAGTGCATCCGAATGCCAGACCGAGAGTACCTCACATCAAAGTCAGGCGTGCAATTTTACATCTGCACAGAAGAACTTGAGCTGGGAGAGAGAACAATGTCTTATTGCGAGGTGTTTTTTGACAGTGACGTAGTGTTTCCTGTAACACCTCTCTCTCCCTCTCCAGGGTTTAACCTGTATCTAGTTGCAGCACACGAGTTTGGCCACGCCTTGGGTTTAAGGCATTCTCAAAACCCAGAGTCCCTCATGTATCCCACATACAGAGCTCGGAAAACACACAACCTGCTTTCCAGTGAAGATATTATGAACATCAATGCAATATATGGTATGAATTGATTCACACCTCACAACCTCCACAGCGGCGTCTATAAATTTCCATAAATGAAAACATCATTGAAATATTGATTTGTTCTACTAGAGAGATCATGAGTAATGTTCTGCACACTCCCCAGAACCCGGTGTTAAAAGGCCTCATTACTACCCGAGGCTTGGTTGGAGTTACCCCTTCAAACCTTGGTACACCGCCTCATACTTCCCTATGGCAGTGAAAGATAAATGCAGTCCTGGCCTGTCTTTTGATTCTGTTACTACGGTGGGGGAGGCCATCTTCTTCTTCAAGGGAGGGTAAGTCATGCGTATTTATTTGGAGCAGAGGACGTAAGCACTCAAAGATCTTCGTCCCCTCGTTGATGGAGCATGTTCTGATGCTGTGAATGACCAAGAAACAGGGTTCTGTATGTCCAGGGTGCCATCCTCAATCCTGAAGTCGTATTTCGTTGCTGGTTAATCTAAAATTCTTCTTCTCCTCCACCTGTTAAGGTATTTATGGATCAAGCATAATAACAAAAATGATGTGAAGGAGGGTCCTATCTCCAACTTCATGCCCAAAATCAGTTCAAAGATCGATGCTGCTTATTGGGTTTCTCAGCGCGCCACAGCCTACCTGATCAGTGGTACGGCCCCCCGCCGAGGCTTGTGGGTAACGATCACGTACACGACACAAAAACGACGACCGAACGTCCTGCTTTTTCCTCGCAGGGAGCAGTTACTGGACCATGAAGGGCTCTCGGGTGAAGGGCAGAGATAGGAACATCAGAAGCTTTGGGTTCCCGGCCTGGGTGGAGCAGGTGGACGCGGCGGTACACCTCCACCGGACGGTTCACACCTTGTTCTTCACCCAGCACCTGTACTGGAAGTAAGCTGTGGGTGTGTGGCGGCCGGCCACCTTCGTATACACACCGTGTTTATTCCGAGTGTGTATTTCCACAGATACAATGAACAGCAGAAGGTGATGGAGGACTCTTATCCGCGCAACATCTCTGATGATTTCCCCGGCATTAACAAGCCCATTAGTGCAGCTGTTTATAAACAAGGTAGATGTGCGGCGTGGGTGTGTTATTGTGATTCATTCTGATAGATTAATTATGTGTCATTCAGTTCTGGGCACTTGAATACAATACCTCATGATTTTCAATTATGTGTATGCTGTGTTTATTTCATACAGTTCAGTTTCATGTTCTTATTCTAATTTCTTTTCTTTTTTTTTCAGGTTTTCTTCATTTCTTTCTTGGAGCCGATGTGTGCAAATATGATATTAAACGTAAGAAGGTTGTTGGAGTTAGCAAAGCAAATTCTTGGCTTGGATGTTAAGGGAGTTCTTCAAAAACACATTTTATAGCATTGCACACTGTACACGGTATACATACGTCAGCCCCAAGTAACATACGCCATGTCTATAACAGCAGATAGTCTGTATAACACTCTCCATGTACTAGAGACTATAGAGTCTGTATAAAAAAATGAGTAGAGACTGTATTAAAATGTGCAAAAATCACTATATCAGAGTCTATAATGAATTTGTCATGCAGTGTTATTGTGCACATATTTTGGTTTGGTAAACAAGAGTATGGGAAACAGAAGTGAAAGACTAAATGAGAAACGTGTGTGTGTGTGTGTGTGTGTGTGTGTGTGTGTCTGTGTGAGAGAGAGAGAGCATGTGTCTAAGGATGTGTACATACTAGTTTGTACAAACCTGTGTGGTGAGAATGTCAAAAATGGTTCCACAGGCATGATAAAGGCATAGAGGTATAAAAAGAGTTAACAAAATTGTATACCAAGAACATCAATAATTCATAGTAGCTTTTTAAAGTGCATTAAAATATCAGATATGTAAAATGTGCATTATAATTGCATGTTTAAATAAAACAAAAGCAGATGCTGTTAAATATCAGTGTTAATGAGTCATAACAGCAGAAGGATGTTTAAATGTTTACGAATTCCATGTGTGGTTGCGAGTAAATACAGATCGTATCTGGCCCTCTTTTGAAGCGCTCGGGCTGTAAGGTATTTAGATGAGAATCTTCTTAAAACGTTCAACCTCGTTTCTTGTATCCAAAGTAAACAATAAAGTTACGTAAATATCATAAACTGTCAAAGACTGTTTTGCTCTGCACAGACAACAGATTCTTTTGTTTCTGATCTACGTGTAATACAAATTGGACTAAACTAAATTTAACACAGAATTTGGTGGTGGGGGGGGGGATTCTCATACCAACACCAACTAGAAAACGTATGAAAATCAGTGAAGAATAAATAATACAGCTCAAACAGATATACAGATATTAAACATCACCAGCAGTTGAGCTTTTAGACTTAATTTGAATTATTGTTCAAAATGCTTGTATAAAAAATAAAAAAAATTATAAAATGCTTCTTAAATTAATTACATTTGTGATCCAGGCAGCCAAGTTCATCAGAAGTGCATGCAAGTCTTAAACCATGCTGGCGGAGAGCAGAAAGATGAATCAACATCTCAGCAAGTTAAAACAAAGCATGATCTCCTCTGAGCTCTGACATTAGCGCTGTATTAGCTGACCGTAGCCACAAAGTCATGTGATCTCACTCTCCTGTCTTCTATAAAGCCATAGGCAGCAGGGACGAGAAGGTGTTGGTGCTGAAGGTCTTGGTGGTGTGTTAAAATGGGGTGTCCCTGGCCTTACGTCTCTCTGCTGAGTTGGGTAGTAATTGTGGATGGAGTTTGGAGCTCACCCATCCCCCCAGAATCCACACCTAGCTCAGAGGACGTCCAGCATGCAGAGGTTTGTCCTGGAGAGTTCATTGCTTTTAAAATAAGGTGTATGTTTTCATGTGCTAAGTTTTGTCTTAGACGGTTATCAAAGGTGTGATTTTTCAAAAGCTGAACTGCTGAAACGTAGTATGATGAAGTGATCTTTACAGTGACACAAAGAATAAACAAACGGATGTAAAGAATAAGACCGCAAAACTAGTTTTACTAGTTTACATACATTATAATGTTCCATTTCATAAAAATGTGATCTAGTCCTCTTTCTCATGTGATCTCAGAGGCGGTATCATCTTCTACTGTAACGCAGAGCGTTATTCAGTTAAACAAATACATTGTATGAACTATGGATTAGTAGAGCATAACTTAGCAATCCATTAACTAAACTCAATCTTTTACTCACTTCACCACTTGTCTGAACGTTTCACTCATGACTGAAGTCAAACCAGCTCACTCACCTGTTTGGCAGGTGTACTTAAAACAGTTCTATCAGCTGGAGCCGAGTCCACGTCCCTGCTGGAAAAGACACTCCGACGCCACGCAAACCAAACTGAAAGAAATGCAGCGTTTCTTTGGGATAGCGCAGAGTGGTGGTCTGGACCCTCACACCCTCGCCGTCATGAAGGCAGGCAGATGTGGCGTGCCCGACGTGGAGAACTTCAGCATCCACCCAGGACGACCCAGATGGGAGAACAACACCATCACCTACTGGTTCCACATTTCATCTCGTGCATTAAGCAAACGCCATCGTTCATGTGCTTCATTTCACTGGAAATGAAGTTTTGTGTTTTTTGTCTTGACGCCTGTTTGTGGGAAGCATGTTTTTGACGTTTGTACGTGTCTGGTCAGATGACGACAGAGTGGATTTCGGAGCGCTCCTCTTTGATTCCCAGGTTGCTAAATGTGTTTGTGCAGGGTTGAGAACTACACCCCTGATCTCAGGATGGAGGAGGTGGAGACCGCACTACAGTTGGCATTTCAGTTATGGAGTGATGCAACTCCTCTGAACTTCATCAGAGTGAACCACAGCGCTGCAGATATCATTATGTCCTTCAGTACAAAGGGTATATTCCTGTTATAACAACACATACTACATATAACTTAAAATAAATGTGTCAGGCAATTTTAGAAATTGAATTGATTTCTTTCACTCTCTGTATCATGGAAAATCTTGCCAAAACTCTGTATGTCAGTATGATGGAAACGCATTTTATATATGGATGATCTCTTGTTCTGAAGACCATGGAGATTTCTTCCCCTTTGACGGGCCGAGGGGGGTTCTGGCACACGCCTTCCAGCCCGGAGGTGGGGTGGGAGGGGACGTGCACTTCGACGATGACGAGCTCTGGACAGTGGACAGCGGCCAGTCAGGTGGAGCACGTATAATAACTCCCTTCACATGATCTTAGATCAGGGATGCCCCCCTATTGTCCCGGGGCGCCTGTTTGTCTAATAGGTTAAGTCAAGATGGAACGTGTGTGTGTGTGTGTGTGTGTGTGTGTGTGTGTGTGTGTGTGCATGATGTTCAATGCTGGTATTGTTGGTTCCCTGTTGACTTACCAATACTGATGGTTGTTTCGATGCTGCTACAGGTTACGACCTGTTCACGGTGGCTGCCCATGAGCTCGGTCATTCCCTGGGCCTGTCGCACTCCAAAGACCCCGATGCTCTTATGTACCCTAAATACAAAACACTCCACCCTGCCAGGAACGTCCTGCCGCGGGACGACACCCTGGGCATCCAGGCCCTGTATGGTGAGAGCCGGTGACCATATTCATATTCTTCATGTTGCTGAAGATTTGTAAATCCAGCAAACCATTATATCGGCTGTTGTTTTCAAAAAGGAAGGAACACAAGAACACAGGACGCACTCTTGGTCCCTGAAAAGTGTCGCCCCGATCTTTCATTTGACGCTGTGACGGTGGTCGGACATGAAATACTTTTCTTCAAAGACAGGTATGTTTTGCAGGCATCATATGTCCACTGTGCAGAGAATATACTGTAATTCCTACAGTTCTGTCACGGCTCAGATTCTTAGTAGTAGTTGATTAGTAAACAATAACAAAAAACAGCAGAACTACAGTGTGTATATATATATATATGGACACTTCATTAGGAAAACCTGCTTACTACTGTCACCTGCTGCTCCATAATGTGAATAAAGGAGCTATAATGAAAAGTGGTCGTGGTCCAAAGGTTGACTGGCCGATGAGCCTGACGGGAAGCCTGTCTAAGGTACCTGGATGTCACAGCAGTTGGGGACAGACGTGGTGTGGCCAGCGTCTCAGACGTCAGCTGCCCCGAGGTGTTCGAGCTCAGCGGACCTCGGCCTGCTGTGACTGCTACGGCGTGTGGTGATGTGTGCTTGATTCTGTCTTGTTTAGATACTTGTGGGTGAGAAAAACATGGAGCTCGTATCGGAACAAGCTGGACGAGGGGCCTCTGAGCTCGTCTCTCCCCGGCCTCGCATCACCTGTGGACGCAGCCTACGGTCTTCCAGCAAGGGGCGTGGCTTATATCTTTACAGGTACATCACAGTCTGCCACAGTGGGCAAAATCCATATAATCGCTTCAAAGGTTTCAAAACTGGAGACGCTATCCAAAACGTACTTCAAAATGTTTACCCGCTAAGATGCATATTTATCCCATACTGCTGGTTCCTGTCTTTATTAGGTCCCAGATATTGGGTGGTTCATCGGTCAGGGGTGAGAAGTTATTATGGCTCCATCTATGAATATGGCTTCCCTCTGACAGTGAAGAGCGTTGAAGCCGCAGTTCACATCAGCGAATACGGGAAGACATATTTCTTCCCTGAAGATGTGTATTACAGGTGCTGTATTCCTGCACATGATGCTGGGAAGGAAACTCTCCCAGCAAACCACTTTGGTCTATTAAAACGGCACTTCAAATCTCTTTTGGAATGACAGTTCTTACCTTTTTTTTGTCATTCATCTCATAAATGGTAAAAGAAAAATGGCAAAATGTTTAATGCTGTTGTAGATTTGATGAAACAGCCAGATTAATGGATCCTGGCTTCCCAAGGCAGATCCACGCTGACTGGCCCGGCACTGTGGGAAGAATCAACGCTGCCTTTGAACTAAGGGGTTGGTGCAGGTCCCGTTTCACACAGATTCGAGATCTTTTTCCATAGCATGATTTCATCAGGAGGATTTGACCATGTGTTCACCCCACAGGCGCCGTGCACCTCTTCAGTGGATCAAAGTCCTTCACCTTCAGTCCCTGGCAGGGACGCGTCCTGCACACATCGAACGCCAACACTTGGCTCGGCTGCTGAGCACAGGACAGAAAGGGCGAAGGAACAGCAGGAAGTGTGTTTGTGTTCCGTTTTCCTATACAAATCTGAAAAAATCAGGATTAATGTTAGCCTGTGATGGATATCAGCACTTGTGTTGAAGAACTTTTCTACTTTATGTTCAAAGAAATCCATGTTGATGAACCTCAGCACGAGGAAATTATGATTTTGCCGTGCTCATCAACTTCTGTCACACCTGAAGCTCACCGTTGAAAGCTGAACTTCTGTGTGTTCAGATGTATGCTGTAAATACTGTATATTGTTTACATTGTAAATAAGGCAAAGCAAAGCAAGTTTATTTATATAGCACCTTTCATACACACTGGCAATTCAAAGTGCTTTACACAAGAAAAGAAAGAAGATTATTACGTCCTTGGGAAGGTGTTGCCCATACATAAAAGTTAAAAACAATATTTTAAAGGAAATCAAATAGAAATTAAAATGCTTACAATATAAAAATAAAAGATAAAAGGATTAAAAGAAAAAAGAATTAAAGAAGATAGTAATAAAAAGCAATAAAACTGGAAACAGAGAAAATAAATAAGAAAATAAGAATAAGTAAAAGATAAATAAAATAATTAAAATAGGCTACGTTTACTGTACCTACACTAACCAAAAGCCAGTTCAAATAAATACGTTTTTACATTGGATTTTAAAATATCTAACGGTATCTAATCTAAATATCTAATATCTAATCTAAAATATCTAGCTCTTCTAGTATCTCCCGACAGCTGGTTGCATTTAGAAACAGCATAGCCTAATAGCTAAATCCTGCCTCTCCATGCTTAGTTCAAATGCAAAAAGCAGGTATGTTTAGCCACCACGTGGCCCGAGTAGTCAGTCAAACGTGCTTTTTGAAAAAAAAAAACAATGAAAGCTGAAAACACATCACCGTAAGTCACACGTTTTCACCTTATTCTCACCAAACACTGTACGTCTGTCAGGACTACGGCTGCTAGGTCAATGTAATCATCAGATTTGAAGAATACCTTGAGACGATCGAGCCCTTTTTGTCGTAGTAACAAAAACAGCATCGACGTCATGACAGCATCACGATGTGGGGTCTCAGTCTCTTGAGATTTACTGGGCGACACCAATAAAAAACGTAGAGTCACACTGGTCAGATTTATCTTCAGCATGAAAGGTTCAAGATTTGTCCAATTCAATTACTGGTAGCTTTTATTTAATATTTAATTACACTGGTTTTCATTCATTTCAAGTTAATTTGATTTCATTCAATTAGAATCCTGTTTTTCTCCTCACATTGTTTCATGTATTTTAATTTTTTTTTGTTTTAATTTCTGTATTTCTTTTGTATTTGACCAAATTTCTAGTGTTTTGTACAATTCCATTAGCAGTACTATACAACCTGTTCAGTGAGTGAAAATGTCCTCCAAGTGTTCAATCTACAGTGGCCAAACGTCTAATGTGATGCTGTAAATTCTGCACTTACCTTCTGCCTCTACCAGGTGGTCACGTTTGATGGGGCAGGAGGTTCCTACGCCTACACTGAACTATACACTGGATCTTTTTACCCTATTTTAGTTTTAATTGTGAATGAGTGGTGCCGAAACCACGTCCCGTTCTGCACAGAGTACACATGACGCAGGTATTCACTCTGTTCTGTTTACATGTTAACGGAGAGAAACTCTGGCGTGAAATACAACTCACAAATAAACCCCGTTAATTTAAAGTATACAAATATTTTTGGCGGGAATAACCTTTTCTGGGAAGCTACTAGTTAGTCCCTGACGAAGATAATTTTCTCTCTGAGCACATGCTGTGATTCTTAGTTTTGTCCGTTCAGGTTCAGCTTGCACGACATTCTGTTTTCTTACATTTTGTGGAAAATGTTAGTTTTGCAACACATTAAATATCCACGATGGAGTTTTGTGTAATCCCTGAGCGGATGGCGAACGACCCGTCCCTCTGGTCAGTTCCAGAATGAGGCTTGGCCTCAAGCGTGGAATGATTTAGGTGTACACAAGTGTCCAGTTGCTCCCCCATCACCACCGAGTCGTCTAAGTGAGCAGCGGCTACAGGCAGACGCTTAAAATAAATAAAATAGAAGTCATACTTTCATCACCAGGTTCTATTACTACAGTTCTCATGTTGACAGTACACTCCCACTGGTAATAATAGGTAATCTAACCCCCCCCCCCAGTTCTCTTTAGACACTTTTGCACCACAGGCTAAATATGGACAGCATCTATAAAAAGCGATGTGTCATTTAATATTGAAGGCGATTTGCTCATAATGGAATCATTTTTCAGGCAAAACGGTTTATGATCAGGTGTCTGGTTCTCTTCAACTCTGGCACAAAGACCTGCATTTTCTCCTCAGGGTAAGTGATTCAATGACGTAAGTAAAATAAATAGACTATTTGACTTGTTTAGAAATTTTAGTGTTATTGTATAAAACGATGCCCCCTTGAGGGAAAACAAACAAACTATTTTAACATAACAGCAAAGGCGAGAATTTACAGGCAAAGCAAAGGTCAAGTTAAAAAAGAAATGGTTTTATATACAAATTTGAGCTACTTTACAACATGACATATCTGTTAATTCATAGGGGACATAAATAATGTTTTAAAGGTGCTGCACTTATGTACTTCCAAATGAGGTACAGTGTTATGTCAAAATGACTGGAAAAAGAAAACTGTACAATAACGGTCCCTGGGATAGTACGTTATCTAATATACACGTGCACACACTGACAAACAGATCAGCATACACACTCCTGTACATAACTGCCACATGAGGCATTAAAATGAGACAAAGTGCTAATTGTATTTATCAGCAAGTCTAGCCAAGGCGGGACTCGTCCCGAAACGTCTCGGTCGCCTCACTCATCGTAATGCAGGGACGACAGGAACTTGTCCACGTCCAGATCACGTGGGAAGGAGTCCAGCAGCTTCTTACGCTTCTGCAAGACAGACGAGAGGGGTTTTTTTCTTTCTTTTCTTTTGTCGTTTTAAATGCGACGTCCTCTGGTGGTCAGATACGGTTTCGCTCAAGAAAATTCACGTTTGCTTTTGCGACATTTGGCAGACACTCTTATCGTGGGCAACATTCAGAAGTGCTTTGTTTATTTATGCAAATTCACACAGACGTGAACCGTCTGTGATTGGACGCTAAACACAGCCTATGAACGCCACTCACCTGAGCTTTCTTCTTACTGCCGGAAGAACCCGACAGCGGGAGCTCTTTCTTGGCGGCGGGGCTCAGCTCCGCGTGTTTGCGCTTCTTGCCGCTGGAGGTGCCGGACTTGGCGGTGCCGGCCTCCTCCTGGCGAAGGCTGTCCTTCAAAGGCCCGCCGGTCCTGGCCGCCCGAGACAGGATCATGAGCGTGTGGGCGGCCATGTTGATGCTGTTCTCGCTGCCCGCCTCGCTGGCGGGACTGCAGGACGGCAGGTCGGGGGTGGCGGGGGGCGGCAGGTGCCTCGGCGTGCCCTCCGCGTCCCGTCCTCCCCGCCTCGGCCTCGACGGCGTCCTCAGCCCGTCCAGGAAGTCGTCCGGGACCCGGCCGGCCCCGGACCCGGGCGTCCTGGGGAGGGGAAGGTCCAGGCAGCCGGCGCCCTTCCTCCTGGGCGGGGTGGAGGTGGGCGTCTGGCTCTGGATGTCCTGCAGCATCTCCGCCGCCTGCTTGGTAAGCGGACTGGTCTTGCACAACGGCTTGGCCAAAGACGCGGGCGTGGCGGGTCTCGCCGACGCACAGCCCTCCGCGGAAGGGGCGGCCGCCTGATGTTCCCGCCGACCTCCGTCCAGCTCATTCTCCTTGTTGGCGGTGACGCCGGGCGAGTCCTGCGGGGTCCCGCTCTCCCGGGCGTCCTCTGGTGTCTCTGCTGTTCTCCTTTCTGGCGATTCCTCTCGCGAGGGATCCGTCACGGGCCTGGGGCTCCGAGAGGGAGACGCTGAACTCTGCGCTGCGTCCGCGGGCTCCGCTACGCCATCTTCCCTGCTTGACGAGGACTGCGGTCTCCATTTTGGCTCTGATCCGACAGAAGCGTGGGGTCTAGTCGCACAGTTTGAGGTGTCCGTTTCTGCCACTGTGCCTTCGACCGCCTGTTTTTCCTGCTGGTGTACAGCAGGCTTGTCGGACTCCTTCGCCCCTGACGTGGGACTCTGCTCTGGTAACCTGACTGTCTCCACCCTCCTCTTCACACCGCTGGTGCCTAAACTACCCGGCTGGGCTGGACCCGCCCTGCTGTGCTCCTTCACCCCACGGCTAGCAGCTGCAGTGGTTGTTCTGGACGTCGTCCTCGTCTGGCCGGCCGTCTCATCGAAGCAAAGAATCCTTCTATGACTCGGGCTCACACCCGTAAAACCCTTTAGCTGCTCTGAGCTCGGAGAGACGGTGGAAAGTTGGCCAGTACCAAATATTCCTGTTTTACCTAAAAATAAAAGTGCATTTTAGATTACAACCATGTATGCTTTAACCATTCTTTTAAAATGGCACCAACATTGTGTGGTTTTTCTTGCTGAAGTCTTACCCAGTTCCACAGTGTCCTTAGGCATCAGTTTGGGTTTGGACACAATCTTCGCAGGTTGGTTCACCAACGTGGGACCAGGCAGAGCCAACATCTATACAACAAACAGTAAAACAAACTCATTTAAAACTGAACTCAAAATTCCTTTCGCAAAGTTAATTTAAACGGAAAACATTTCTACCTGGTTGGGTAGTACTGTGAGTTTTCCTGTGCTGTCGTGTCCAAACACGGACATGGACAGAGCCATGTTCTGCAGCGTTGGCGAAACCGGTGAGGAGATGATGATTGATGATGCTAGAGAGAGAACCCATGTATGAAGGAACAACAAAACAGACCAAATGATGCAGAGATGAAACCATAAAGCACACGTCAAACGTGAACGAGCTGATCTAAAGAAAACGTTCCTGACTTACCAGGTGTAAAGGACTGAGGCACATTTGCTGCCATGGAAACAAGAGCCCGGGAGCGAGGGGGCGTGGCTACCACATGTGACGTACAAGGTGCCGGTCCGTGAGTGGCAGAGCCAGGAAGCAGCATCACAGCGGAGGGGTGATCGCCCGTCGCAGACGTCGGATCCGCCACGACCAGGTAGCTGCTCGCGGCTCGAAACGGCGAGCTGGCCGGTAACAGCTGGACGAAACCGGCGTCCTGACCGGCGGGTCGCGCGTGAAGGAGCTGCGAGCTTGTGACGTGGGTCCCGACGCTCTCCGCCCCCTGCAGGTTGCTCACCGCCTGTGCGGTCTCCTCCGGGCTTATGGACGGAGGGGGACTGGGGGGCAGCTTGGAGGGAGACTTGGCTGGGGACGAGAGGAAGATGGTGGGGACGGGGTCTCCCGTGATGCTGGAGACAGCCTGGCTCAGGACGCAGTCGCCGGTCTGCTCCTCCTGCTCCTCGCTGATGATGATCTGCAGAGCCACTATCTTACTCGGGTCCGGCTCGGCGGTTTGGGGACAGGGGTCGGACGCGGTGGACGAGGGGTGGGAGACGGACGCTGGGGGAGAGGACACGGCCGTGGAGGGGACGTAAACGGGTGCCATGGGGGCGGGGACAGCTGCTAATGGAGCAAGAACAGATGCTAAGGGGGCGGGGACAATTGCTAAAGAGGCTGGGGCAGACCCTGAGGAGGCGGGGACAACCGCTAAAGGGGCGGGCACAGACACCGAGGGGGCAGGGAAAACTGCTAAAGAGGCGGGCACAGACACCGAGGGGGTGGGGAAAACCGCTAAAGAGGCGGGCACAGACACCGAGGGGGTGGGGAAAACCGCTAAAGGGCCGGGCACAGACACCGAGGGGGCGGGGACAGACGCTAAAGGGATGGGGACGGATGCTGAGGGGGCGGGGACAGACGCTAAAGGGATGGGGACGGATGCTGAGGGGGCGGGGACAGACGCTAAAGGGATGGGGACGGATGCTGAGGGGGCGGGGACAGACGCTAAAGGGACAGGGGCGGTTGTTGAGGGGGTAGAGACGGCCACAGGACATTGGGTAGCCGAGGCCAAAAGTTCAGAGGACACAATCCCTGCACAGCTGGGCGGAGCCTCCCCGGGCCCGCCTCCCGTCTCCTGTGTGCAAGTGTCAAGTAAAGGAATGTGACTCGTTGCAGGCTGCTGCCACGAGGTCTTGCTGGACACGGCCGTGTTGTGTGTTGACCTGTGGCCCGCAGGCTCGCAAGTGCTTTGGCCAGCGGCGAGAAACGCTGCCGCCATCACAGTTTCCGCCGCCCTCTCCTCCTCCTCCTCCGCTCTAGCCGTACTTCCTGGGGCATCCGCTCCCACAACGGCAGTGGGCTCACCTCGCCCGTCGGACCCTGCCATGTTTTTACTGGCCTTCTCGGGGGTGACCCTGACGGGAGAGCTCCCCCAAACCACCTCTGCTGTGTCACTCGCAGGATGGTCCAGCTCCATGTCCGCTCCCTCGTCGGACAGACAGGCGCGCGATGCGGTCCGACCCGGGCCGCTTTCCGGCTGGCCGCTTGCGGCGGGGCCGACCCCTGCGACCTGCTGACCCCCGACGGGCGCCGTGATCCTGCTTTCGGCTCCTTTTTTGGCTTGCCTGCTTCCTCGGGCGGCTGGGGTGCGTTTGGGAAGCGGCCGTGCGGGACCAGCAGATACAGGACCTGCACCGAGAGGAGCACACAACTTCCTCTTGCTCTTTGACGCTTGTAAACTGCTGCTCCTCAGTTTACGCATGTTCGTTTCTCTTCCTGATGTGGAATCTTCCTGTCCGGTGCCTTAAGAAGACAAAGAATGAACACAGTTCATCAAATGACCTTTGCACTTTGAACTGTTGCAGCAGGGTTCAGGATACTTTCTACAGGAAGAAGAACTGAACTACTTTCATTACTTTGTGAAAAATTATTTGTCTGTTACTGAGAACATCCATGGTCATGCATTAAAGTTGCAAATATTAAAACACGTTGACCAGAAAGCAGAGTTCATCGTTCCCACTGTTGGTCTTTCTGAACCACAACAATCGCATATCCATCATAGACAGTGGGCGGGGCCAATCTCAGGCTCGTCTAGGCAGGCTGTCGGAACACTCGCCTGTTTCCATAGCGCTGTCGCCGGGGTCTGGCCCGTCAGTCTCCTGAGCACCGTCACTCAGCCGCCCGTCACCGAGCTCACCGCCGTCAGCCGTCTTGCATTTACCTTCACACGGTCCAGTCAGTGAGCGTTACGCGCGGGTGCAAATCACACGTCACATACATTCAAGACATTACAAATATCAGGGATAAAAGTCAAGCAAGATCTTACCACAATCAAAGAGGTCAAAGAGCGCCTGAAATGCAGGATCGGACTCCGTCTGCTGCAGAATGTCCTGAATGGCATCATCAGTCATATGGATCTCACCCTAAACACAGAAAAGAGCAAATGAGCCACTCGTGAGACGGTAGGTAGAACACACAGAGAAGAGTGAACACCCAGATCACCTGCAGGCCCAGGATCTCATCGATGGACTGTTCCGGCTCCACTGTGCTGCACGCTGCCTTTGACGACTGGGGGCTGTTATCACTGTTAATGTGACAATACAGAGGGGTTTTTACAGAAAAGTTATGACCATAACATGCGATTTTTGCAATTTGGTGACATCGTTTACCTTGCCAAGATTTTGTTGATATTTTCTGCTAGCTTCTCTTGTAAGGATCGGTCACTCAGGATCTTTTCTCGTGCGTTCTCGATCACCATTTGCTACGAAGAAAAATTATATGGCAAAATATCCAGTGATACAGAAGGACCAGAAAAATGTCAAACACTGCAAATCATACTGCATGATACTGCAATTATTAAAAAATGTGTTTAATGCAACTTTCAGTTAAATTTTTAAGAACCCCTAGGAGTCTTTTCACAAACTTCTCAGGCAATACTATGAACCCGAAAGCGTGATCTGGGCTTACAGATATGTTCTCGGTCATGGTCTCCTGGCTGTTTGCTTCCACAGCCAGACTGCTGGACACCACAGAGCTTCTGCTGGCTCCATGCTGACTCCCCGCCCTTCGCCGCGGAGAGTCACTGAAGGAACACAAGGATGCCTTTTGTCATTTTTACCCATCCATACCCAAAACATGCCTGCAAAGAAAAGTAATTATACAACAACAGGAAAACTGTTCTCTTGCCATTTCCTGCGGGCTGGAGACAGCGGTCCCGGGACGATCCTGTGATCAGGTACAATAATTTGTAAAGTTGACTCTCCTGTAGAGAAAGAACGTCCCGTTACGATGTGCACACCAGCAGGAGAGAATGTCCCATTAATCAGACCAGCACCCTGCCCTGACCTGACTGAGACAGGCTGATCGTGGAGGGTCTGGCCTGCTGGGAGGTGTGGCACACTGGCGTGGAGTGTCCCAGTATGCTTTGAGCCACAGCCACAGGACTGGCGATGCAGTGTCCAGGGGTGGACACCGTCAGGCCGCCAGGGGGCTGCGAGGACGTCAGGGCCCTCTGACGCCGCAGGCTCTGAATACTGTTCTGTGTGCGAACTGTTAACACCACAAGGACACGGGCCCTTATCATAAAGAATATTTCTCCAGTGCAGATAACATGGTCTGTGTATTGCAAACTTGGCTACAATTAATTATTCTAGAGTCGGATTAGATACAGCCATGAAACTTACGCCTCTGGATTTGTTGAACTGCGGGGGAGTTTTGCATAGATCTGCGAACAAAAAGCGGAAAGAATGAAGTAGTGTTCTTGTCGTAGAGAATCTTAACACCGAACCCACAATACAAACACTCAAAACCGCCACGGATTTTACTTGATCTGGCTAAGAGTGAAATCCAGCTTTTTCCACAACGACGTCATCACGACCGGTATATGATTCTCATGGTATGTTTCTGTAAAAGAAATGCAAAAAATTAAAGACAAGAAGTAATACAATTCTGATCACAACGTAACTTCTTCTGAAATATATGAGGCACCTACCTTTTGCTTTGACGGCAATGTATTCATTTAAAATCGTGGTTAGGTTTTTCCCAAACAGAGACTGTGAAACAAATTGCAAGATAAATACTCAAGTTAATGAATTAGAAAAGCATCTCAAACTGACCAAGACTCACGAACCCCACTGATTAAGGAGATCTTAGGACCACAGAACCACCTCCATGGGCCATGAAGCCCAAATCAAACAGTGTGGCGCTATATGAGTCTTGTTAGGGGGTGTAGGAGAGGCACGTACGAACACACAGGCGGGGATGGACCCGTCCTCGGTGCTGTGCTCGGCGTACTCCCTCAGGTTCGGGCTCTCCTGGATGAAGGCTCGACCCGTGGCCGCCAGTCCCTCCTGCTGCAGGTACCCTGCCACAAAATGTCCACTGTGAGGACGCGGAGACCAAACATCTCAACAGCCTCACTTCAAACGGGCTAAACGTCTGACTGGACTCACCCAGTACGAGTCTGGCTACATCGGATGGCAGCAACATGTTGGTGTTCTTGTGTATTTTAAAAGTTTGTGATACATCTGACGGAAACGTCGCGAAACGTCAATGAAGGCAAAGCGGGACGGTGCCGTGGAAGTCTCGTGAAGTCGAAGGTGCCATGAAGTGAAAAGGCGCGGAAAAGCTTCACTTACCCGGAAGTTGTTCCGACAAAGTGCGCGGCGGACGTGCTGGGAAATGTAGTTTTTCCCACTGTTTCGACCGATCAACCGCTCGTTACATATTATATCTTTTCGTGCTACTGACGTGATAATTACTAAATGATGAGCATTCTGGTCTTTTCGTCAAATGCCCTTATTCAGTTCAGCTGCGTGGTAAATGAGAATGAGGTACTAGGGGAAAAAATCATGCATGTTGTCTGCTTGACGTGGCCTATACTATCATTGACACTCATTCATCTATTTCCATTCCATTGATTCCTGAGTAACATTGCATTTTAGTTTTTAACACTCTTTAATACTGCACTAAACATCTGACATCCCAGAATCAGATGTCAGAAGTGTTAATAGGTAGTACAACACGCTACAGTGAGGAATTTCCTTGAAATCATGTTTTATTATAAGCTATTTTCTAACATGTATTTCCATAGGCTACATTAATCACCTTGTAATTTATTCAAAACACCTTTCATGTAGACATACAGAATGTATAGAATGTACAGTTTGTGTTAGTAATGCTCAAAGTCTGTATAGATTTTACATCATAAAACCATTGCATGCTGGATATTTTGGAGTTAAAGTACACAATCAACCTGCTATGACACTGCTGTGTTAGAGCCCAAGCAAAACTGTGGGGTATTATAAATAGCTCAACACCCACAGCCATGCTACTACTATATCAGTATGACACCAGTAGCACCTCTGCCAATAGCTTTGTAAGCAGTCGGCCTGTCATAGAGTTACCAGTAAGTAACAGAATGGAGGGTGGATGATTTATTACGTGTGCTAACACAAATACTAGTTTGTAATTGTACACACAGCTATAAAAAGTATACAGTGCTTAATAAAAGTACCCAGTGAATATAATTACAAGGTATAGGTGTTCATGTTTTCATAAATTATATTTTAAGGAACAGTATAGGAGTTCCACACATACTATCTGTGTATCTTATACGTGTATGTAAATATGTTCTGGAATATTTATAACATGTGGTTGTGTACTTTTGTACTGTGGTAAGGAGTGTGTATTATTTGATGGCAAAAAAAAGTGCATTTACATATTTTCATGAAAGGTCTCTTTCATTTTTGCGATACACAATGTTGATATATCTGACCAAATATTGATATACACACTGCACATAGTATTAATGTCACATCTATGAACTTGACTGACTGATTGTGAGGAGCTGGTCGATTTTTTTTATTATTAATGAATTTCCTCAAGATAATTGACCAACATGTTGGGATAATGATTGTTACAGAACACATTGAAACATTACATAATTACATTAAACCAGTTTAGAAGACCTAATTAAGATAAGATAAGATAAGATGTCAAAAGACTTAAATGATTATATGCTGATCAAAATATTAATGGAGCACTTTATCATATTTTACATAATAGCATAACACTGTATAATGCCAAGTAAACTGAATGTCAGGTATATCAATCTGTCCAGTTAAGAATCATAATGAAAGTGACAACAGGTGCATTGAAGAGACAATAGGTCCTGAGTTCTAGTGCAGGACAATGCCTAACCTTATGCGTGATTTCAGTTTTGTGTTTTGATTTTATCAGTGTGATTTTGAATCCTACCCTGATTTTGGTTTCCACTGACCATTGTTATATAATTTTGTTGTCAGTCAAGACCACTATATTAGTAAAGGTTTTCAACTGTAATGTTTAATTCATTGAGCAACTGTGTGTCATTTTAGTGCTACAATAAATGTTTGAGCAGTGTATATATAAGGGAGTTTTATGTAAGATAAAGATATAGTACCATGACTCCAGTATTTTGGTTAATGTGTTACAGGATAATATGATTGCACAATTGCTATGTAAGAAAATCAACACACAGTCCAAAGTTATCTTATTTAAAAGTTGATGTTGATGCAGACATCAAGCATTTTTGGATTATATGAATGCGTTAGAATTTTATATAATGATATGACATATGATGCAATATGAGCATTGGGAAAACATTTAGTATCTTGAAGTTCAACACAAGATGAGGCTGCATGGTAAACCCTCTTTCACTGGTTTTCTTTCTGCATGAACATATGAGGATTCTGAAACCAATGTGTAAATCAAAGTAAATACTGAATTGTTGACTTTGCTGAAAAAATGGCAACTTTCTGGTGAGCAGTTAAGTAGTGAACTGCTCTAAATATGTAGGTATTTGACTCACACCAAAGGGAGATATGTCAACATATGGCAGGTCAAGGTAAGAAGGTTATGCCCTCCTTATTGAGGTTTGTTCAAAAGTATAGACTCAACTACTACCAAGCTCTGATCCTGTTTGACTGTATAAACACTCTCTTATTGTATTATGGCTTTGAGGTGTGTGTGTGTGTGTGTGTGTGTGTGTGTGTGTGTGTGTGTGTGTGTGTGTGTGTGTGTGTGTGTGTGTGTGTGTGTATACTAGGGATGTATATCGTCACCACTAAGCTAGATTCGATACACATCTCGATACACTGCCAACGATGCGATATAACTGCAATACTCTGAAACCCCTTGTCGATGCGATGCGATGCGATACAAATGCGATGCGATGCGACACACTCACGAACGTAAGTTGTTGAGCGGGGAGGTTACGAGGGGGTAGCGGCCGCAGAGATGTCCACACCGTGCCGTCTTTTCATGCGTGTCGCCAGGTTCGTTGTGCTACTAACGTATTTAGCCCCACGGCATTGTTTGCAGATTGCGTGACCGCCTCACTGCAGGCGATGCATCGTGAATTCGCCCGCAAATTAAACTCGATGCACGTTGAATCTACCGATGCAGTCGTATCGCAGACATGTGTACCGATTCACCGATGTGAATCGGTGAATCTCCACATCCCTAGTGTATACATGTAACTTGAATTGTTGTTATAGACATTGCTGACCGTGAAGCAGAAGGACTTTTATTTTGACAAACGAGCTAAGCATTTGCATGTTCCCCAAGCGCCTCCTCCACAGATCGGGATAAACAACTGAGGCCCGCCCTCGGATTTAGCTCGCGCAGCTCCACTGCTCCACCAGTTAGCTTTGGTTAGCTGTACGGATACTGACACTGGGATTTGGTTTCTATTGAGCCTGAGCCATCATGGACTCCGTGCCTAAAAGGTAGGGTTTATCTCTATTATATGTAGGAAGATGTGTGTACACTATATATATATATATATATATATATATATATATATATATATATATATGTATATGTATATGTAAATATGTAAATTCGTGTTTTCTAAGTGTAGCTACAGTGTTAATACAGCTACAGCTGTGTCGCTCTCAGCACTGTCGGCTAGCTGGGACAGCTAACTCGCTAGGACAGCTAGCTGGCTAGGGTCGCTAGTTTTCCTAATATTTTTATTATTTGGTTAGAAATACAGGTATAATCCAAATCGTTTGAGTTTATTTAGGTCGGGTTTTATTTTGTTTTTGTGTTATATTGAAATGTTCACCGTAACAATCAATGGGGTAGATAGCAGCGCGAGCCTGGATTACAAAACAAAGCAGTCGCACGAGGACAGGATACAGATTACCCTGCAGATTATACTGCAGATTATACCTTCAAACTGGATTAAAAAGCAATAGTTGTAATTGACTTGTGCATTATAGCAGTGTTTATTGGGATAACGTTAAGGTATTTGGCACTACTGACCTTAGCCTTTCTAAAAATAATAATCGGCACCAAATTAAATCCATACGGGTTTCTATTACTTTTGAGTGTTGTTTTAACATATTTATTGCCTGAGCCGGAGACGTATTCATTTATTTTCCCCAAATGCCAAAACGTGCATTTAAATGGCAAGCGTTAAAGTGTAGCTAGCGTATGAAAGAAAAATAATAACAACAAATGTGTCCACACATGAACATTTTAGCTTTTGCTTTAATAGGAAGCTTCATTATTAGTGAGGTGATCAGTACTAAATGGAGAGCAGTGTGTTTAGTGGTGGGACGACTGCAGGGAACATCTTGTTCTTTTGATGCAGATCGCGTCCATCTTCAGCTTTGTTTTGAATACATGACGTTTCTCGCTTGAAACTTGCGGATAAACTCGAGGTTTTGACCTGCTGACCATATGGGACGGAACCATATTGGGGTAATTGGGCAGAAATATAAAGAACAGTCTACAATAATACTGGCATCCAGAGGTGTACAGAGGTTGTTTCTCTACTTTCATTGAAGAGCACAACAGTGTGTAGGTCCAAATGAGAGTTCAGGCTGGGCGCCAGCTATGTGAGGACACGGTGTTCCTGGACTATCATGAGAATGTGGGGCAAACCTGACGTGTGATGAATTCACACGTGTGTACACTGGAACATACGCACTCAAAACAGACCCACACAAGAGGAAGCTTCATTTATATTCTTTCAAATAACAAGGGTTTCCCCCTGGCATGGTTTGCAGCCCACATCGAGACTTTATAAAGCCATTCAATTAATTTCAGTAACAAAACATGGTTATCTAGGCGTGTGATATGTAATGATCTTATTTGGGGACCTTTTATTTCAGATTTGTTTTTAACATTTAATGTTCAGTGAACTCTCGATTGTTTATTTAATTGTAGTTAACTCCGAATTGTAGTTGACTGTAGTTTATCCTGCAACACTCTGTCATAATAAAGAACAGTTTTCTAAATTACAGTTTCCTGGATTACTTAAGAATGTTATGAAGATTTACACCGAGACCCAATACTGTCTGTGCAATAATGATGTAACAAATGTCATAAAAACTGTTTTTATTTTGTAGAAATCCTAGCTATAATGTTTCTTCTACATTTTCTGTTGTGATCGTGGTGAATTGAGCTCTATACGAGACCAAATTAACATGACTTATGAAGTTCAGTCCTGTCTTTAACCATGTGTTTATCAAATAAATATTAGCCAGTGTATTTTAATGTATTCCAACGAATGTGTTAATCCTAATATGTGGCAGTGTCCTAACAGTAATGGTCTGTCCAAATCCAGGAGCCATAAGTGCAGTATGCAGAGATCTTGGCTCGGGATTCAAGTTGCTGACATGTTCTTTCTGTACGCACACACACACACACTCTTGCGCAACTTATGTGCTTTTGAATATTGCTCTCAGTGAGATTTGTACAAAAGACACATGCTCTACATTCGAGCCTGAATCAGGCCGATTGGCAGACTTGTGCTTGGTTCTGTAACAAGAAAAATATTTGAACTGCAGCTGCAGAATCTTAAATCCTGTTAAGTGTTCTAATAAGGGTTCAGAAAGTTGGACATATTTAACTGATACTAGAATGGCCCGCACACAAGCTTATTACTTTTGGTGTGCTGTTTATTGTAAGTGGTGCTTGACCTATTCCTTTGCATTATATAATTGTTCTTGGTTTTTCTGGGTCACCAGGAGTGGTGTAGAGGGTATGAGAGTTGGAGTTGCAGGAGTGAGTTGGAGTTGCAGGAGTGAGTTGGAGTTGCAGGAGTGAGTTGGAGTTGCAGGAGTGAGTTGGAGTTGCAGGAGTGAGTTGGAGTTGAAGGGTGTTCACTTTTGGCTGAATTGGCATGCAGTTTTTTCCGCAATTTGTTTGCAGGTTTCTTGGACTGTGTTTGATTTGGGACTCGTTCTGTATCAGATCATGTGACCTGTACTATCCTGATTGGGGGGGGGGGTTAAAGTGACTAATGCATTTGTGATGCGATGACGACGGTGTTGTTGTGAAGGGCTGTGTCCCGGAGGTGCGGACATCTGATGCTCACTCTTTTGCATTTCTTGCGACCTTAGCTCCAGCGACGGTCAAGCACTTTGTCATTTTTAGCTCTCTAAATATGCATTATGGGTACGTTCAAGCGCTCCGGTGCTTTGACCTGAGGAGACCCCTGGGGTACTGCAGGCTGGAATCTTAAGGTTAAGAAGCTTACGGATTATTTACTGCTTTTAGAGTTTGGTCACTTCTTTCCATCACTGACTTACTTTGGTATTTGTTCTTATTTGTGGCACGTGTGTTCAGTTCCTGCTGTTCAGCGCTGGCAAGCCGCACCCAGCAGAGCAAAGACAGGAGTCAAAGGAGGACAGAAGTGTCCTCCTCAACGACGCCTCTCAATGATAAGGGGGCAAATGTCCCACGATCTCACCCCAACTACTCTGCCATAACAAATATGGTGTAAATGTACAGAGGGAGATCTCTCTATGCGTTCCTGTGAAAAGCTGTAGCTGAGGTTTGCGTGGATCCTAAACCCTGAGGTCTTCAGTCAAGAACACGGACACTAGGCGTGTCCTCGCTCGCCATGTGACAAAACATGTGGACTTCTATACACATTATGCTTGTGAACATAACAAACATTCTCAACAATACAGTACATTTTTCCCGCTTTCATCTGTGGAGAAGTACACCTGATGAACGTGAACCTCTGTATTTTGGGTGTTAGGTTGAGAGAACACAGTATGCATTTAAAGACCAAAAAAAGCCTCCTTTAAAATGGAGGTTGTTCTGGGCCCTGGAGTGTGTTTTGGAGTTGAGTTGGAGTTCCAGAGGGTGGTGTTGGGGTCAGAGGTGAAACTGTTGAATGCTGGAGGATGGGCCACGGTGCTCACATGTGAGACTAGCTTCTGCCCTTCAGGCCTGTGGGGGAAGGGGAGGCGGTTAAAGGAGCTGTTTTCCTAACTAGGAGCCGAGGTAGATTTCTTTGACTGGAAAATAATTAAACTGAGAACACTTTTAAGTGGAGCAGGTTTATGCTGAAGCTAGCAAAAAACAAAGAAAAGAAAAGGGGAAAGGAAGTCTGAATAAACTGGTGGCGTCACTCTTGTTTTGTGGTTTTTGACTAGTTCTGCTCTGAAGAGAGCTGGAGGGCTCCGTGTTTGGATGGGGGAAGGGTGTTTATTACACCAAAGGGTTGTTGGCTGCCTGCTAACATTCGTGAAAAAAAAACATGTAGACATGATGTAGATATCTCTTCACTGGAAAGTCTTTTGCACCCACATGGAAAGGTAAATTTCTACAGGTTAATCGTTAGAGTCCGTTCAAGCACTTGTGATCAGACCGCAGGTTATTTCGGCTGCTTGTTCCACGTGTCTGGTCTCATCGCGGCCTCTCTCCCCCCCCCCTCCTCCCACAGGCCGAGCTCAGACCTGCGCAAGGTGCGTTCGCGTGACGCGGCCCGCTGTAGGCGGAGCCAGGAGACGGAGGTGTTCTACGAGCTGGCCCACTCCTTGCCGCTGGCCCGCCGGGTCACCTCCCACCTGGACAAAGCCGGCATCATGAGGGTGACCCTCAGTTACCTGCGCATGCAGCAGCTGCTGTACTCCCGTAAGCCCTCGGGCACCTTCACATGATCAGACATGCCCTTACACTGATCAGACTGACCTCCGTATGGGCCTCTGTTTGTTCTGACCTGCTGGCCTCGGTCACTTTCCTCAGCGCCAATCAAGGAGGAACCCGGGACCGCGGCGGACGAAGACCCCACCGACGCCTTCTGCCAGCAGGCTCTGGCCGGCTTCGTCCTGGTGCTGACCGAAGAAGGCGACATGATCTTCCTCTCCGACAACGTCAGCAAGTTTGTTGGCATCACCCAGGTGAGTGACGCCTGCCCTCAGGAGGGGGCACGCTACACAGGGCGTGGCGGCTAAGCCTGTTCCCGACATCAGATCCCTTTGGATTCCCCACCCCTCGACCCCTCCCACATATAAATCTGTTCATATCAACACTGCGAGAGGCCTATCTTTGAATAGTACATATTGTACATGGCTTTATATGATACTGACACACTTGGAATGGTGGCCTGTTTATACTGGGATCACATAGTCGGCTAGCTAAGGACATTTTGCCAAGAAGCTCAGCTAAAATAGTACAGCGGGCCGGAAGGACCTTGTGGGGAGGATCTGACCAGAGAGAAACAACAGCTACGCTCACCCTGGTTCCTGCAGCATTGCAGCTCTTGAAGTTTTTTCGTGATCGTTTCTTATCTAACGTTGTCTAGATGGATCTGCTGGGTCAGAGCGTGTATGACTTCGTTCACCCATGCGATCAGGAGGAACTGAGAGACCTGCTCACCACCAAACCAGGTACAACACCTCTCCCTCTCCTCCCACTCCCACCCAGCTTGCCGTTGCTCACGTTGCGATGGCCCGGGTGAACCGTATCATCGTGCTCTCGTCTGTGCAGGCCTCTCCAAGAAGAAAGTGGAGAAGTGCACGGAGTGCAACTTCTTCCTGCGTATGAAGAGCACCCTCACAGGCCGGGGCAGGACCGTGAACATCAAGGCCGCCACCTGGAAGGTAAACGCACGCTCCGCGCCCAGCGCCGGCCGTCTTGACACAGCGCCGCAGGCCCGTGTTTAGCGTGTGAGTTCTTGTCCTGCGAAATTCTCGCCCTGCCCCAGGGGGACGAGGGGAACTCGCTCTACAAAGGCTGCGCTGTTATCAGTGTTTGCATCTTTAGCTTTGCTCTTCCAGGCCGGGTTTCCTGCACCGGTCAAACGTGCTGGCGTTGGTGTTTGGGGTTGGGGCACATGGTGTGACCGCTCGTGATTGGTCAGTGGTGGGGAAACTGTTTAGATGACAACAAGTGGTCAACATAAGGAATCTTCGTCGTTTTGTGCTCCACCCTCTGCAAATGGTCTTTGCTGATGGAAAAACACAGGCCGTCAGATCAGGAGTTTTACGTTTAGCAATATCCCATTTATAACCTCATCACAACAGCCATCAAATTAGTTGTCATTTGCAATTGGTTTTTGTACTGTTAGTAAACCTGTGATGGACTCATTCTGTTCACTGTAACTGGAGTACTCCAGTCTGTAGATACAGGTTAGTGCAGGGTCACTTCCAAAAAGCCAAATGGGCCTACAGCAGCTTAATGTGTAGCTGAATTTTCTCAATGTTTGTTTGGTTCTGATGAAGCAATCCTGTCAGAACTGTTTCAGAACTTGCTGCATTGAGTTTTCTAGTAATACCACACAGGATATTGCTTCGACCGGAGTCTCTGAGGGTGAAGTAAGTTGGTCAACTTGCTCAAACTGCTTGTGTGTGTGTGTGTGTGTGTGTGTGTGTGTGTGTGTGTGTGTGTGTGTGTGTGTGTGTGTTTCTCTTCAACTCTGGATCCAGGTGCTTCACTGCAAGGGTCATATCCACACATTCAGCGCCAGCCCGGAGGGTTCCTCTCCTGCGGGCAGCTACGTGGTCCTGCTGTGTGAGCCCATCCCCCACCCGGGCTGCGTGGAGTTCCCTCTGGACAGCAGCACCTTCCTCACACGCCACACCATGGAGCTCAGCTTCACGCAGTGCGACGGCCGGTGAGCCAGCCGGGGCCACGCCGGCCCTCCCCCGACACCCCTAGTGCTGTTAAAACACCTGCAAGACGGGCCATGGAGGCGTCTGATGTAGTCTGGCACAAATGAAGGGGAGGGGGGTGTAGGCTGGTGTTTTGTAATGGGGCTCATTTAAAAATTATGATCGCTGTGATCTCAACATTGACGAGGCCGACGTTGCAATAAAGATTAACGAGATATATCGCACCGTGGTTGTTGCACACAGCGCGAAGCAGTCTTGCATACCAAAATGCCACACCCCCGCACAGTCATTTGGCAGGTCAGGGGAGTTTGTCTGAAGGACTGAACTCTGTTCACCTCCTTTGGCAAAGCATCCAGTGCCTCTGTGTGTGTGTGTGTGTGGGTGGGGGGTTGTGTGTGTGTGTGTGTGTGTGTGTGTGTGTGTGTGTGTGTGTGTGTGTGTGTATGTGTGTGTGTTCTACCAACACTAAGAATAACTACTGAGCCTACGTGCACAAACCTTGTTTTTCCCATTGAACTTAGCTGTAGTGTAGTGTACAGGGCAGCTGGTGATTCAGTGGGTCACTGGTCCTTCAACTCACCACTTTACACTGTACACAGTGTATTCAATTCAGTTACAAAAGGGTAGTTAAACTCTCTTAACATCTTTACTTCTCTGCTTTTCTCACTGGGAGGGTCTATTAGAAACCTACAAAGTGGGATCTTATTTATTGTTTGATTTTAGTTTGATCTTTAATAGTATCTTTAACCCTGTTAGATTTGCATCATTTGCTGATCTGAATCCGTTTTAAAAGGCGGTGTTGTGTTACAGCACTGAATAATCTGGCATGCTAGTGTCAGTGATTGAGTGGTGAAGGCTCACATGACGAGGAGAAACCGCTTTTACCCAGGGTGGGAAAATGTAACGTCACATGTCCAGATTCTGCTCAGGTTCGCCCTCGTGTGGCTGGAGTGGGGAAATACAATCTGCAGCTATTTGCAGATAAGGTGGCTCTTAACAGCCTTTCTATAATTAGGGACTGAACATACCTGTGGGACACTCAGGGCTGCCAATTCTCCTCAGCCAAAGTCCATTTCAAGTGGTGGCTCACTTTATAAAGATATGTTCTGTATAAAGGATTATGTGACTTTTACCCAAAGCAAAGAGTTTATAAGGAACTCTGTTCACAGGGTGACCGAACTTGTTGGATACCAGCCTGAGGATCTGATTGGCCGATCCGCCTATGAGTTTTTCCATGCCCTGGATTTCGATCACGTGACCAAGAGCTTGCACATCTGTAAGTAACATTTCCTTACGATGGCTAATGTACTACATTTGTGAATTAATAAACATGTTCACAGTTCGAATGCCAAAGCAAAAGATTCAGAAGTGTAACTAAAAGGAACCAAACGTATTTCGTTCCCAACGACAAAGGTTTGATGTGTTCTGGTTTGTCACAGTGCTCACCAAAGGTCAGGTGTGTACCAGCCAGTACCGCTTCCTTGCCAAGAATGGAGGCTTCGTCTGGGCTGAGACCCAGGCCACCGTCCTCTACAATGGCAAGACCTCCCAGCCCGAGGCCGTGGTGTGCCTCAACTTCATTCTCAGGTAGCTGGACCTTCTTCCACTATCGTTTTCACCTTCCACTTTTGCTTCTTTGCCGAAAGATCATCATCTCGACAACAACCAGCAAATGCCAACCACTCAAACCCCGGCGTGTCCCCGTGGCGATGTCTTGAGCTTCTGTCCCTCTCCGTCCCCAGCGGGGTGGAGCAGGCGGACGTGGTGTTCTCCATGGAGCAGACCCGCGGTGAGCGCACGGCGGACGTGACGTCCACGACTGGGACGGAGGACATGCGGGAGGACGTGAGCGATGGCGACAGCGGCTGTAGTAGTCCCGAGCTCTTCCACACGCTGAAGGACAACCCTGAGGACCTGGTCCAGCTGGCCCCCGCCCCAGGAGACGCCGTCATAGCCCTGACAGGTGGAGCGATAACACACACTCACCGCTCAGGTTACTGTGGAGATCTAACCGGGTCGTTTCCTGGATATGGTATGAATAGGATTTGAAGTTCTCAGCTGACAGTAAGCCAAGCTGGTTACTCAATCAGGAGGGTTATAGTTTTCTAAACACTCCTAAAACAATCTTTTATCTTGTAAAAAAAAATATAAAAAATAAAAAAGGCAACTTAATCCTGCTATATTTATTTTTTTATGTTATATATTTTTTAGTTTGTTATATATTTGTTAAATAAAGCAGTTTACTGCTCTGAGAAAAAAGCGCATAATTGTCATCATGCCAAGTGGAAGTCTTTCTAAACTTGTTGGCAGCGTTGGGTCTCTTACTGACGTCATGTGTGAACACCCAAAGCAGCTCGCGTTTTATTGATCGTGCTTGTTTGAAGAGTCTTGCTTTCGTTCTCCCTCACATGGTGGTACATTGCTGCTGTTGTTTTTCTGTTCCTTCCACCACAGAGGACACGGACCTGTCGTTCGGGCCGCCGTCCAGCCCCAGTGGGATGCCCAGGAGCCCCAAGGACCTGTGTTCCCCCCGACTGCGCCAGCTGCTCTCCCCCATCTTCGACAGCCCGTCTCCCGGCTCGCCCGCGCTGGTGCGTCCCGTCGGCCTTTCTCCCCCCGTGCCGGTTTTGTGTCGCGTTTTCCCCACACGCTCCATCCCGCGTTTGTGTGACGCCGTTTCTCTGCCCCGCAGAGCTCGGGAGAGGAGTCGCCCATGGACACCGGCGACGTGGAGAAGTTCTTCGCCCTTAAACCCGAGGAGAGCACGCAGCAGAAAGGGCCGATCGAGGTTAGCGCCTTGCGTCGATTTCGTTTTAAATGGCGTCCGCTCTCGACTTGCCATGCGGACGAAAACCTCATGTTGGAATTTTGCAGGACATGGACGAGATGGATCTGGACATGCTGGCCCCGTACATCTCCATGGATGACGACTTCCAGCTGACCTTCCTACCCCAGTTCCCCGAGGCAGATGCCCCAGGCAACGACGTACCGAGCACGGCGTCTAGGAAGAGGTAGGGGCGTCTAGCGGACACGCTGATGTCGGAGCTTTACCGGGTCACGTCTCCGGAGGATCGCGTCAAGCCAGTTATGTAAAGTGAAGGAACACTGTGTACTGACGCACGTCATTGTGCCTCGCTGTTGCTAAACAGGGGTCTGGAGGAAGACGAGGATCTACCCTCTCTAACCGCCAGCTGGGAGAAGAGACACAAGAACTGTTCTATAGAGGAGGAGTTTCTGCTTAGTCACGACACTTTGGTAAGGATATGCGTGGTATACGCGGCGTGGCATAAGCAGCGATGAAGATTGTTAATGACTGAACGTTTCGAAATTTTGGTTGTTCTGGTTTAGACGGGCCTGCTGGTGACGGACGGTCCAGACGTGCTGGAGCCATGGAGGCAGAGTCAGCTGCTGACCGACCGAGACCCCGTGCTGGGAGGGACGCAGGCACTGTGCGATACAGCAGGTAAACACTAGAGGGCGCTGTATATTAACACTATATTAAAGTAGTATTGCATAAGTCTAAGCAGAGAATATCCCCACTGTGCAACTTCCCCAGTATCTCTAGTACCAGAGTAACAGGTTATCACGGGTTTCGATGATATTGGTTTGATTTCTGGACTGATTCTGATTTGATTTCTGTTCAGCGATGTTTTTATGTCGAGCACTGATTGTGTCCTGTGTTTGTTTTTTTTTTTGTCTTGCTTGTTCCCAACAGCTCTGATGACTGATACATTCTTATCACGACCGCCGGATGTAATGAGTCGGATAGCTGGGACAATATCCCTCACCTGAGAAGGTGGATTGTGGATCATGAAGCTACAATCATGGTGCTTGGCTTTAAGGCTGACCTTGTTCGGCCGTCTTTCTGTTATGAATTCACTGACCTGACCAGGACTTTCTTTTTTGTGTGTGTGTGTGTGTGTGTGTTTTTAACACAGCTTGGACACCACGCATTCACAGTGACAGCTGCACGACATTTAACTTCTGCACGTCACACCTGAAACGGAAGGGCCTGCACCACATGTAACGCACATAATAGTAGTGATTTAAAGTACAAATGAAGAATACTCAGTTATCCACCATCAGCAAATTAAAACCGCTTTGGAAACGTCGCTTCGTGACGAGCCGTGAAGGAAGGGATCATTGTTGAGTCTTCCACTGAGGAGCAGCAGGGTGTTTGAGCAGAGCCCTGTGCAGTTAGTCATCCTCTTCATCATCATCATCATCCTCCATCTCCACGGACACATCTGGTATTACAGACTGTCTACATACAAGGGGACTTTGCTTAGACACCCTCTCCTAGCGTGCTTAAGCAGCCCCAGGCCAAAAAGCCACAGACCTCAGTTTCAGAAGACATGGAACCGTTAAAACGCCGAATGACCTTCAGTGCCCACGACTACCAGGGTCTGCTGCCTTTTGCGTTTGAACATTTCTGCAGTGGAAGGGAACATGTCCAAAGGGGTTTCTGAAAGTGGCCTGGTTTTTTTCCAGAGAGGTGTGCCAGAGTGAGCCGTAGCAAATCCCACACCGTAGTTCATTGTGCTTTGTGTTGGGCAACCTCAGCTCTGTCACCATTATCATTATTTTTATTTTTTTGTGACTGAAAATATTTTCCTGGTGGTTCTATTTGAAATGAGTGATCTTGCGTAATATCGAGCCTTCTTTTAAACGGATTACTGATACATCACTGAACGCCATGGATGTCAAACGCAACAAATACTCCAATTTTTTATCAGTGGCATCTTTTTTATAAAGCATTTTATATACTTTTGCATAAGCAACATGTAAGTGAATATAAAGATTTTGTCTTTTTGTCGAACTACAGATCCTGTTTTTGTTTTCGTTTTTGCGCTACTTTCCCGATTTACTCTGTGTGTCCTTCTGCAAAGCGCACATAACAAAACGAGCCATGTTTCTTGTCTTCTACAAGATTGTTTGTTTTTTGTTTTTTTTTCTGTAGTCGTGTTGCTAGAAACTCGTATGGGCGGATCCTCTGGGTTCACTCATGGTTGAGTACAAGTGTGTATGTGTGTAATCGTACAGAGGAGTCGTCGAGTGTGACTGAGGGGGGAGGGGCTTGCGGTCAAATACCTTTGATCTGTAACTTTTACATTTAATTAAAAAAATGCCTTTTGATCTTGTAGTATACCAGTATATTGGATAAGCTTTCTCTCTCATGATACAGGAATAGTTCTCACATTTGGAAATGTTACTTCGTGGGTCTGTTTCAGTATTGTGTGTTTTTGTTTCTTGGAAGGAATGGGTTAGAAATTAGAAGAATCAAAGATATTTTCATAATGTTTTTTTTTAAGATCCAATTCGAGGGGCCTTAAAAACTGTTAGACTAGACTGGGTTAGACTTGCCTTGTTATTTCACCTCTTTCTGGCATTTCTACTTACAAATGTGTACGTCTTGTTTCAGCTCAAAACCTTTAACCATGTCTTGTATTGCCTGAATTAACAGAAATACAATAAATTGGTTTAAATGTGTACATTAAACCTCTGAAACTGAAATCTAAACGAAATCCATTTTGCTGATTTTTTTTCACTGTTGGATTAGACAGCAGATGTTAAGCTTCATAGTAAAAGATGCTTTTGAATGAAAAGTTATATGAAAGACACCAGTGGCACTCCCAGTGTCTCTATATTAAAGTGCGTTTGGCAAGACGTGCCTCCGCGCGCTCGAGGTTTCTTCCCACATTTCTCTACAGGAGCAGCCATGGCTGTTGGGGCACAGCAACATTTACAGCAGGGCTGTTCCTAGTCTAAACAACACTCACCCTCCACATTCTTTCAACTTTCTCTTCAACGAGCTTCATAGTCACTATTCAAAGCATGAACCGCACACCACGATTATAAAGCACGGGGCATTCAGTGTAACTGAGGAATAATCGGGCCGCTGTCGATGCGTTTTGTAGAGCATTGAGTTCAGTTGAAAGAATGAATGCAGTAAAACTCCAGTGTGTCCACTGCCTCTGGTAACGCGTCCTAGCGGTGGAGAGACTATGCCACTTTGACAACAAATGTTCTAGTTATGTATCGGGGATCCGGTCTACCCTAACTGCACTACTGTACTTTTCTGCAGGGTTTTTTTTTTCCACTGAACCAGAAACCTCTAATCTTTTTTTTTTCCTAACAGAAACCAAACATTAGGTTTCCTGTGGCACAGAAAAAGAGATGAGCCTGCACTTGACATCACCGGCGCATTACATAAAAACGCCATTACAATGAGCTGGTGGATGTTTTTAAAAAAAGGAACTGACCACTTTGAAAATGTCATTTCTTTTCATTACATTCACTTTAAAAGAGTTAGCAATTATAACATTAATACCTTTATATATTATTATTTCAGAAATGTTAAATACAAATGTAAAAACTGAAATGTTAAAGTAACATAACAGGTCACAATTTTTAGGTGAAGAAAAAAGGAAAATGCAAAATGCCATGACAGCAAGTGAGCTTCAAGTCTGTGGTCCACAACACCACCAGAACATCTTACAAAAACATTCAGGCGGAAGGCATGGGTTTCGTCTGCTGTACGCGATACACAGTCGTAACCCTTATAGACGAGAGTGTATAAGCTTCTCACAGAAACGAGCCGAGCGAAATCCCACCTCAGGCCTCCAGCTCGAGGTCCGAGCCTGGACACGCATGCTGTTTGGACTAATCTGTGTTTGAGGCATCGGTGAAACCATCAATCCTCCTGTTCTGCTGGGGTCAAATTCCACCGTTAGCTACAGAACGTCTTTAATAACCGTTTACAGCGGTCATGTGGGAACACACACACAGTCAACATTCCTCTAATGTGACATTTGGGTTATTACATATGTCCCTGGAACGTGTGTTCTAGTGCCCTCCTGGAGGGTAATAGGAAACATGTCTCCGGCTCCGCTGGAAACATCAAAACAATCAACATTGCTGTGCACGTGACGTCCTCCCCGTGCAGTCACGATCGTTGCTATGGCAGCTCGACATCCACACGCTTTCAGCTGCAAGCCTCGCGTTGCGATTAAGGAAAACGAACCTCAAGGACACCGACGAATTAAAGACCTCTGAAGCTGGGGGGGGGGGGTGTCACCCTACGCCCACAGGCACAAACCGCCGGAATTCAAGTGCAAAGGGACGCCAGTCCGACGGCGCGCCGATGCCATCGCTCGGTCAGTTGTCCTTCCCGACGGAAAGTGCGATGTGCGACACCCGCCCCTCTTCCTCGTTTGTGCCGTCCGCCGACCTCAGAGGCACTTCCTCGTAGGGAGGGGGCTGCGTCGGTACCTCCGTGCTGCGATTCGCCGCGTCCGGGCAACAGCCTGAACCCGACTGGATAAGAGACGACAGAGGGCTGCGCTCCGATGAGGCCAGCAGGAGCTGAGTGGGTCCTCGGAAGGGCGGGAGGCGTTGACCCCAGCTGCCGTACACCGCCTCCTCGTAGGTGGGCAGAGACACCGGCAGCCCGTCCACCACCAGGTCCACCTGATCGGACGATCGCCGGCTGAAAGGGGGACAGACACAGACTCAGACGGTCCATTCGTCTCATACACAAGTATACGGATGAATCATTAACCGAAATTTTTTAAAATTTGCTTTCGTCAACCAGATGTGATGATACAGGTGAGGCCGCATACCTGTGCGAGTGACACGGGTAGAGGCGGGACTTGACAACCATGCAGGCTGTGGTGGTAAGAAGGAAGATGGACACCCCAACAGCAGTGGTAGCCACACTCGGCATGGAGCTGGTTGTGCGGTCCTCATTTTTAGCGTGTCCAGCTACGGGACAGAGAAAACACACGCAGCGTTAAATCACAACATCACAACATGTGCAGCTACCGCCGCCCACCTTATCTTTGTGTTCCCAGATTGTAATCTATGTGGAAGCTGACCTACATCTCTGTTGTGGTTAACTGGTGTTTCTACTCCATGATGCAGTCCTTTTCCGACGTGTTTAAACGCATCACAGAACAAGAAGTGTTGGTTAGCACGATGGCTTGGCTCGTTTCCCGTTCACCGTTTGGTTTCCTGCCTGTGTGCGGCTGTGTTCAGAGGAGGAAGCTTTCTCTGCTGTGAGCCGAGTGAGAAGCTTCTGGGCTCCTCTTTGCTTACATGCCACACAAAGCTTATGTAGGTCATTCACTAAAGCTCTCTGCAAGTCCTGATTCCACATCATTTCCTCTACCCAGAATGCGGAACTTGAGACGGACTTCAGCGAAACGCACTCTTCGCAAGGACATTAGCTTCACTAACACACATTAGTCTCTGTTACAATACACGAAGAGACATGTGACGAGCGATATATTGACCCACGTTTCAAGTGACACTGGATTACTTGGTGAGACGGAAAATCCACTCACCCGTGTTAGGGACACACGTGGGCACACTGGGGGTCCACTGTCCTTTCAGGCACTTGGAGCGGTGAACTCTGCCTGGCAGGACATAGCCTGTCTCACAGAAGTAGTAGATGAAGCTCTTCTGAGTGAAGCCTTTGCATGGAGAAGGCTTACAGTAGAATCCGCCATGCTCTGGGATGACCGGGTGCGGGCAGCTCTGACCTGAGATTCCTAGAGTAAGGAAATGAAATTAACACATGTGCACGAGTTCCACTAAAGACTGTAGTTCTCTGGGGAAACAGGTTTGATTCAAGTCGTCCGCACTTATGTGTCGTGCAAGAAAACAAATCCCTCCACATCTCGTGGCTGTAAATAAACTCAGCTGCTAACTGACGGTAATAATAAAAAAAAAAAAACCATTACATAAAAACATAAGAGCTGTGCGATGAATCACATCGGAAGAAAACGAACGGGTCGGTCAAGCAATGATGAGTGTCAGCGTGTTTTGAAGAGACTTGGAGTCATACCTGTGGCAATGTCTGGGAGGAAGGACAGGATGAAGATCGCATAGCCCAGGGCAGCGTCCAAACATGGCCATGGTCGTGGTGCAGACATCAAAACTCTGGTCCTAGTGGTACAACAGACAACAAGACACTGACTATTTCAGTTCCACAAAACGTGTCCGATCAAGGACGTATCTGCAGTATGTTAATGGCACAGAGAGAAGGTGACCCACATTCCCGGTCAGGTGTTCGGCGGTTTGGGGGCCTGTTGCAATGCAAAAGGTCACACTGGTTTGGTTTTTACCGAAAGAGGTGGAGACTGTGTACAGCTACAGATGCAACAGCTGGTTAACACCACACCCTCACCCTCACCATGGAACAGAACTTGACAAGCCCAGTCAAGCTTAAGAAATACAGCGGTATAATCATGTGAAAGTGCACCGTACCCTGCAGAGGAGGATTAGTGCCAAAATGATTAGCTAGCTATACCGCAACTTCCTGTGCCGACCTCTGAAAGTAATACAGAGAGTTGAGCAAAAATACAAGCACAGAGCCGCCAATGTTGTCACCCTGTGAGTTAGAGAGGTGCAGTCATCTGTGCAGACATGTGGGGAACCACCCTTCAGGGCTCTGCACGGTTCCTATGCAGTGTTAAAGGGCACAGCCAAAAGCACAGGTGGCTTGAGAGAATATCATGAAATATGATATAAATAGTTAACAGATATAACCGGCAAAGAACGCATTTACCGTCACTGAACACACAGGTGTGCTGGTAAATAAGGAAACAGACAAGACGAAAGGTGCAAATGTGCGGGTTCAGAACTGTAAACAAGGTCCCAATGAAAGTAATACTTATAACAGCCTTATGAGTGTATATAAATATCAACCTGGCTAATGACATGAAGCACTTCCAAAGTTTGCAATACAAGGACGTCACATATCTGATGTGATTCGACTCTGGCACTAGGCATTTAAAAATAACTTCATTAAACTGTCATTATTATACCATTATAACTTACCTGAGTTCTTAAGAAAACGTGATTTTACTAATATTGTATTAGTATATAGTATATTGCTATTTCTGCACGATAACACGAGCTCACGAGTTTTTTTCCATCAAGTAACATGACAAACCGAACAATATATTTTAAAACGTCTGAAATCCCGTGCTCACGTGCCTATCCTGGAGTCGTGAGGAAATCGCAGAGCCCTCAGACGCCGTCGTAGCGGATTAAACCAAAACCAGCTCGAAATACCACTTACCTAACGACGAAGAAATGGAGGATGAATCGTGGTAAGAATAAATAAAAAACCCCGAACGTGGCAGGTGAGGCAGACGTCTAGTGCATTATCTTCGAGGGTGGGACGAGGTAAAGGCGATGCGTCTGAACACACACGGCGTCCTCTAAATGAATGGGACGCGATTCAACAAGTGCGTCTGTCTCACGACCCCGACGCGATGACTCACCGCTCAGCTGTGCGGGCACCAGCGGGCGAGACTTCTGATTGGCTGGCTGAAGGCTCGCGACGCTTCCGACCGAGGCTGCGACGGAGAAACGCCCACGCAATCTGTCGTGTACGGCGGTTCTCCGAGACTGCGGATGGATCGAGTCTGATGTGTTTTAATATACGTGTTCATGGTTGTGTTATCTAAACAGTGAATAAAGATATACAGATATAAAGAAGAAAGATCTAACGTAGCTGGCAGGGATGGCGACTCCAGCCAGCGGAAGTGTTGTAATGCAGGCGGCGCCAGTCTTTCATGGTACAGACGCGTCATCCTTCCTTCACGAAAATGGACTAATTGTGAGCTGATGAAATTGACCGGGAATCGACATGTCCTCATGTTTATATCTGTAAAATCTAGGTCTATCTATGAAATCAAACAAAATGAGAACATTCTTACTTGGTCCTAAAGGGACAGTTTTTCTTCAAATGACACAATAACCAAATTGAACTTTATGTACGACAAAAAAAAAAAAAAAATTTATCTTGCAACAGGTTTAGTTTCTAAGGATAATGAGATCTGAAACCCTTCCAAGAAATAACAGCACAACATAGTGTCCGGGTTATTATTTAGACTGGTGCTACATTCCAGTGTGTAGAGTACTCAGTTAACCATAAACCTACTCTGATGGGCTGAAAAACAAAACCACCACAGAATACATACACAGCAAAAAGGGGGAAATTTTATGAGGGAGGAAAATGTATTTTCAAAGTCAGAACATATGCAAAGCTCCTTTTTAACAATTACAATTCACAAATCATGGAGAGAACTGGTATTTTTCTACCAAAAGTGAAATTTAACAGATAACAGAATAAAACAAACTCTGAACTCTTTGATATTTTGCACACGTACATGAGCCACAGTAGTAATCACAGTTAGGGAAGCACACCGAGCGTCTGCTTGAGGAAGTTAGTCTAAAATCAAGAGTTTGGTAAATAAAGACATTAATGTCTAAATCATTTACAAGCTTTCCAAAATCTATCAAAGGGAATTCTTATTCATAAATCCATTTAAAATTTTAATCAAACAAACAGATTCTTCAAATTACAAACTACAAGTTGACAAGAATACAATTATGAATATTGTTTAAAAATGCAATCAAGAAACCGGTCTTTAACATTCGATGTTGTCTGCACGGGGAAGCAAGATCCATTAGTGGGTTTTGTGGCAATGGCAAACCCGGATCTGAGGAGATGCAGTTTTGGGGACGCACCTCAGAAACAGTACCACGTCTGTCCCAGCACACACCACAGCGCTGCTGCGTCGTTTGGTCACGTCTTATGAACTGGCCCACAATACACAAGCGTTAATGAACCCATTCATACTACAGATTTGATTATTATACCACTCTCAAAATGCCTTGCAACCTATAGTGTGGGATGGAATTTTCAAACAAAGCTTCTGAGCCCGTTTAGCTAGATCACATCTACCACATTTAGTGTTGGCAAATGAAGACATTGACCCAGTTTCCCATCAGTGCATCCACAAAACAAACAGACATTGATATTGTAGATGTACCTCATTAACACTGTCAAAAATCTGGATATATTACAAATACCCCCTTAGTGTTAAAAGAGAGCTAGTTTCTTCTACAAGTTTTCCCCAACACAATCTCATACAAATATAGATTCAGCCAAGCTTCTTATAGCATACAGCATTTTCCCCATTGTCAGATTTAGGAAAAAAAAAGGGGCTTGTGGTTGTGAGGACATGGCCTCATGCTGAAACTAAAAGTAATTTGCTGTAGTCGTACAAAAGTCATGCACACATACCCTGTAGTGTCCTACTGACACGGAAGCATGTGCTATTTATTTAGTTTCAGTGCAGATCTAAGGACTGTTCATGCAGTAAGGCTGTGTTCCTGTAGAAGTGTCTAAAAGTGCGACACATGGACCCAAAGCCTCTTTTTGCTTCTGCAAACTTTACAATTTAAACAGAACCTTCAACAACAGCGTTTAAATGAGCCATGCATGTCTACCGATGCCATTTCGTCACCGAAATCGTTCCGTTCATAAACATCAAATCTACCACCATCCCAGTGTTAGAATGTCGACCTTTTCTCGGTAGGCTGATTGTCATTTTCTTGATCCACCTCCAGAAAATTGGAGCACTCCGACGTGAGGAAAACACCGATGTTAAAACATGTACTGCTAGTTAAAAAAATACATTGTTTACTATATCTGTCGATAAGATGTATTTTAACATTTGTGACTAAAGACTGGATTAAAGAGAATTAGAGGTTAAGTCATCAGCAAAGATCATTTAAAACATCTCACAAAATATGTACATTATAAAACTACCTCTTCGTTCTAACCACTTTCTAGAATTTCAAATAACTATTAAAAATGTCAAACTAGTGGTGAGACTAAAACTCCGATAGTGTGCAGTTACTCATTCGATTTAGAATATTTAAACTTTCACCCAAGTGGTCTACACAACCAAATCCAAACATCAACAGATTAACAAGTATTATCAAAGTGAATCAGAACTCGATCCACTTACAGCTTAAGCTTGCATGATGGAACAGGCAAATACACAGTATCATGCCAACAAAGCTCGGTATAGTGTCATGTACTAATGCAGTGTGCAATTTTGAAATGTCTGGGCTGATGTGTAATACCAGCTTACTAGTGGCTTAGCCCCGGTTCACTCTCTGAACGGCATGTCTTTGGTTGCTCTCCAGGTGCAAGCTAAGATGCTGTTCTCCTAGGATTAGAGACCAAGGCACTGGTGGCTCTACAGAAAGACCTGCTGTGAGAATCAACCAATTTGTGCTTACGTGCGTATGGACCTGCTTTAATGGAAGAACGCTTCACGTTAGTGTTCAAATGCCACTCTACACAGCAGTCGCGGGTAATAGCGCCTGCCGTATGACCAGCTGGGTCAGCGCTCAACCACTCCGGTCCGGCTCCTTCACTAATTTGCCCCAGTTACACAGGTCACCAGGCCAGGGCAGTTCTGGGACTGGATCGGCACTCTTGTGCCAGTTGAATCAAGCCTTTGACTTATGGGAGAGGGTAAAAAAGAGAGGCAGCTCTGCAGGGGGCCCTCAGGAGTGGGTACGGACATCCGGGGTGAGGCTTCACATTCATGTAGTCCTGTTCCCTCTCCGTCTTTCAGGACATCTCCTAAAGAGTTACTGCAGCGGGAAGGACACAGTCCTCCGGCCTACATGGTGAGAGGATCAGGAGAACCTTCAAGGCACTCTCTTACACGGCTCCCAGCGGCAGGACCGCAGTAACAGTCAGTGCCATGAAGACACAGTGGGTTTTTTTTTGGAAAAACAAAGCCTTCAAAATCACATTTAAATACATAACCGTCCCCCTCCCCCAAAATAAACAAATTTAATGGAAGGCTCATCATTTTGTTAAAGAAGTTTGTGTGTACTGGAATAAAAAATTCACAGGAATGCAGTTTCAATCTCATAACAGTGCTGGAAATGTATCCACCGTCACCAAACGTAAAAAAAAAACAAGAAAAAAACATTTATATATATATAAACATATATATATATATATATATATATATAAATTACACAGAAAAATAAAACTAGAAAATATTAATAAAAACAGCACACTTCCAGTGTTTACCTAGTCTAGTGTTACAGAAGCCTAGTGTTTTTTTTTGATAAAGTAAAAACAGCTTTGTCAGTAGTTATTTTACTCTTTAAACCAATATAAAGTAAGCAAGTGGTTGAGGTGCAAAAGATGAAGTGTGAGTGTGGAAGAGTGTGCTTAACAGCAGGAGGGCAGTGGAATCTTTACAGAGTAAAGGAACTCGGGGGGGGAGCAATAAAGGGCAATACAATAACTGATAAATGTGTTTTGCCATTTTCTTCAGTGATTTTTTAAAGGGTTTCCTTCTCTCTTTTCGATCTTCTCTATAGCCGTCAACTCAAACACAGTATCTACAGTACCTACAACTGGTCCAATTTTTTTCTTCCAGATGCTTCACCAGAAAGACGAGCTGTACGCACACGACGACCACTCTGCAGGTCTCCGACCTTAAAACGGTCGTCGCTTTGAGCTTGGCCGAGAGTCCATTAGGTCCAGCTCCCGCTGGAAGGGAGACCCCACCGTTCTCATCTCATACGGTTCTGTCGCATTAGGGGCACGATGCAGGAGGGGGGGCCCGATTTGCTGAGGAAGGGGTGTTTGAGCAGCTCCTGTGCCGTGGCCCTCTGGGCGGGGTCCCGCACAAGCATCCTGTCCAAGAAGCCCTTGAGCAGAGGCGAGACCTACGGGAGGCGAGGGGAGCGGCGTGAGACAGCGGCCCCGCCAGGAAAGCGCACAAAATTAAAACTCTGAGACGCACGTTAAGAAGCGCCGACCTTGTGGAGATTCTTCAGCTTGGGGGGAAGGTTGTCTCGGATCATCTTCATGGCCTTGAGCGGAGGCTCGTTGAAATACGGCGGTTCTCCGTCGACCATTTCAATCACCATAATACCCAGAGACCAAATATCCACCTGTGGGAGAAGTTTCACTTTGGATGAAATCGCAGTTACCCTCTTACTTGCAATTAAACGGGACCCGGTGAAGTAAAGCAAGCACGCTCCCAGAGAGCCACTCGGGGGGGGGGGGAACATGGCGGCACAACCATCTCACCTCTGGCCCATAGGGCAGCCTGGAGATGAGTTCTGGTGCCATCCAGTACGGCGTCCCCACCAGCGACTTCCTCCGCTGGACCTCCCTCGAGACTTGGGCACAGAAGCCAAAGTCGGACAGCTTCACCTGGGAGGATGAAGCAACAATGTGCATTATGGTACAAAGTGAGTATTAATGAAACATCCTGGCCCAGAACAAGGCTGTGTAATCCTTTACACCGCCTCACTGCTCTTTTTGAGTACTATACCGAAATGACGTCAATGTGTTGATCTGTAAAATGAACACATCCGACCACATCACTTCCCGGTACGCCACGTCTCTTTATCCTTTCTGAGCCGTGAGATTAAAACGGTCACGATGCAGCAAGACGGTGACTTCCCACCCCGACATCACCCGTGCTGTAATACCACGCAGTGATGTCAAACAAGTTATTTCCAAGTTAGTCAATAGGGTTCGTTGCATGTTCAACTGATGGGCACCACTGCACATGACACACGGCAAAAAAAAAAAAAAAAGACCTGACCTGTGCTGTTAAATACAAGTGACCATCTTAGAAACATGGATGAGAGAATGTGAGGACTAAATGTGCAGCAGCTGCATGGGTGGTGTGTGCGGAGAACATCACCGGGCTCGTCTGCAAGTCATGAGCTACAGACCGCCTCATCTCTGAAAGACCAAGCCAAGTAAAAATGACCGACCACCAAATTAAGGAAACGCCTGGCAAACAGCCACATTACTGAGATTCTGTCCCCAGGTTATGCCTTCTTTTCCGTTAAAACATCATTGCTTTGCAGTGCCTGGACTTTGCACCTCCAAGTTGGTGCAGTGAAAAGAGTGGCCTGTATAAACAGTCCTGTCTAACGTGATATGAGGAAACGAAAGACAGAACAGCAAGCAAACACAAAGTGCTGACGAGAAACAAGCCGTCGTTTACCAAGAAAACTTCCTCTTCTCTTGCTGCAACATATAAACCACCCTTTCTGTGAAACACCGCTCTTCACCCCCGGGGGCAAACAAGAACGCCTGGCACCACCATTAAATGCTGATTGAAGCTTAGATGTGGATTTACTGGATGATGGAGTTTTTGCCCAGAGGCACAGCTCACACGACATGCGGGTGATGTGCTTGTCTTGTACAGATAAATGCACTGAAGACAGCACACACACAAAAGCAAAAAAAGGTACTGCAGGTATTAAACAAGACTGGAGACACACACGGACACAGAAGTGAGGCTCTGAAGGTAAAGTGAGACACTCACTCTGCCATCATGTGTCAGAAGAATAGAGTCACTCTTAATGTCCCTGTGGATGACGCCCTGGGCGTGTAGGACCGACAGGGCCTTCAGCACCGACAGGCACACGGTGGCAATCTGCTCTTCGTTCATCCTGAAACAAACACACACACACAAACACACACTACATTGAGAGGGCTACTAGTATGGCAAGAAATGAAGATAGATCCAGCTCACAGCAGCCACCTAGTGGTGGACTTTTCACAGTTGCTTAATGCATGGAACATATTAGAATACGAGGGAAATAATTGCAAATTGCCAACAAGTATTGTGGAGTAAAGTCAATATGGTGATTTAAATTAACATCTATTAACAAATTATGACAAAATTAGTAAAAGAGCAACATATTTAAGTGATTTTAACAACAAAAATGTTTTGCAGGTCAATCTAGCAAATATAAACAGTAAAGCTTGTTTATAAGAAACACTCGCCTGGTGTGTGTGACTATATCGGTCAGTGCACCTCCTTCAAGGAACTCCATGACAACCCAGAGTTCATCTCCTACCAAGTAACTGTTGTACATCTCCACCACGTTCTCGTGGTGATAGTCTCGCATGATTACCACCTTCAAGGAAGCAAAGTTCATGTGAGAAACGTTCCACCAACTCAAGACATTATGGACAAAATCACAACACTAAAGTGGGTGGCCCAACAACGGGGGGTTCAAGGTCGTGTATAAAATAGTTATCTCCTATCTCCTGGCCCAAAACTTATCCTGGTATTGACTTGAGCTTGACTTGGACTGCAGCCTAAAGACTCGTGACTCGACTTCTGTTTCTGAATTTTAAAAACCTGACCAGCTACACCCCATTAGCAGCTCGATAAGCAGAAGGTCAGAAGATATGATGGATTTTTTCGATGAACACAGTAGAGCGGGACGCCTGGAACAAAAACGCGTCTCCCGCACCTCGTTGAAGAGGAGTTCTCGCCGTTGCTGCTTCCGCAGGTCCATCTTCTTCACGGCCACCAGCTTGCCGGAGCTCTTGACCGTGGCGATGCACACGATGCCCGTGGAGCCCTCGCCGATTTTGATGTAGTGATCCAGGTAGGTGCGCGGGTCCCCGGGGTCCACCACCATCTGGAGGGCGGCGCGGAACTGCTCGTGGGAGACCCGCTGGGGTTCCCTCTGCGGGGAGGGGCCCTGCTGGGGAGGGCCGGAGGGCGCCGGAGGTCTGGGAGCGGCAGGGAGCTGCTGGTTGGTGGGGGGCTCGGGACCCAGGGCTGGGTGGGAAGCGTGGTGTTGCTGGGGCTCCCCCCGGGAGGCGGCCTTGCCCCCGCCACTGCGACTAGACCCGCCGGAGGGGCCGTTGTGTTGGGGAGATTCATGAGTTCTGCCCGGCTTTAAGTCCTGCGCACATACACACACAAAAATTAAGTACAAAAGTACTTACTGCAAAGTGACAGTGCTGTAGTCTCGTGTGAGTTTGTTTACAGCTAACCTGAGTGCTGTAGTCTCGTGTGAGTTTGTTTACAGCTAACCTGAGTGCTGTAGTCTCGTGTGAGTTTGTTTACAGCTAACCTGAGTGCTGGGGCTTCGTGCCGTGTCACTCTCTGTGCGGGGATAAGTGTTGAACGGACGGCTCTGCTGTGCCGTCTTCATTACTCCGTCTGTAACAGGCAGGTTAGGGGTGCGAATGTTCGGTCCAGACAGCGGCCTCTTGTCCCGCGGGGACTGCGGGCTGCCGTCTTGGCTCGTGTAGCTCGATTTGGGCCGTCTGTCGCTGGCATCATCTCGCCGGGCCACGTGGTCACGGTACTCCTGCGGTTCTCGTTCATGGTCGCGTGCTCTGTCGCGCTCTCGTGGAGGCGGGGCGGGCGGATGGTCCCGGGGCCGACTGGGCTCCTGGCCGCGGGGCTGCTGCTGGGGCCGCCCGTCCTCTCTGGGTGCCCGGGCTGGACGCTGAGACTGTCGGGGGTCAGGACCTTGGTGTTCTTGACGAGATCTCTCTCTACACACACGCGTGCAAGGACAAAAAAACGTGTCAAAAACAGTAAATAAATAAATTAAACTTTTTTTTTCTTCTTTGAAGCTGTACCTGTCCCTGCCGTCCCCGGCGCGGTCAGGACGATCATACTGGTACCGAGGGGGGTGCTCGCCATTCTCCTGCGGGCCGGAGGAGACCGAGTCCCCGCGAGGCTGCGTGGGGGGGCTGCCCCGTCGCAGGGAGTTGGAGCGGATCACCGACATGGTCTCAAACTCGTCCAGCAGCCACGTCAGAGAGCCGTCCACCCCGATCTTGCTGCCCCGCACGATGGTCTGAAAATAAATAAAGCACACGTTGCGATAAAGGGAAGGGCAGAGGTCAACGTACCACGACAGGACCGTCATCCTTGACTTAACAACAACCCAGTTTCGAACCAGTCCAATTCGGTTGACCACGCAGATCTCAAACGGTCTTATCCACTTGGTCTTAAAGTCTTATTGACCTACTGGATCTCTAGCTGCTCACTAAATTGGAGCAACAATAGTTTACTTCAGCTCATATGTTAATAACTGATAGTTTATTCCAGTTGCCTTCTAACTCATGCGTACAGTCTGACCTTGCGTGGCTCCACGGTGGTGATGACCGTGGCATCGATGAAGGGTTTGGGCCTCTTCGCCGTGTCCTCGATGAGACTCTGCCATTGGCGAGGGAGGCCCACAAACTTCTGCTCCTGCTCGTCGAAGTCGGTGTGCACGCGGTGCTCAAAGTTGGAAGGAGCCGAGATCTGGATACGCTGCTTCTTCTTCTTGCTGAACATGGCTCCAGAAGAGCATCAGCACTGGGGGGGAAAGAGGAGGAGAGTGAGTTGGAGGAGAGGGGGGCGTGGTCTGGTGGGGAGGGGGCGTGGTCTGGCAGAGAGGGGGGCGTAAGCAATCATGTGCTCTGTCTACATGCTTTAAGGGTAGAGAAGGGAGCTGCTGCCATGAAAAACATTCTTTAAGGAATGGCAGGATTCTTGGATGCAATTTTCTTCAACCACGTCACTGTGAACCGTGATAACGGCAGACAAATCTACTGGTTAGAACGTCTCGCTACAATAAAACCTTTAATGATTTTTTAGGACAGCTATTTAGCTTTGACAACACAAAATCAAGATCAAAGTTAAAGGCATTTGAACGTGTGCTGTAGCGTGACCTTCTCTCCGCCAGGCCAGATCTAGCGAGCTAAACGCACCCGTTTTCACTGCAGGGTTCACAGACGCTCCCTGAAGACAAACACTGGTCCCTAATAGGAGCCGGAGGACTCCCACCCTCCCTGACAGGTCAGGCCTGGAAAAACCCACTCAAACTGCCAGACTGCAGTGCGACTGAACCGAGAGGCATTTTTCAGAATGCCGGCAGCTTTTGAAGTGCGATCGGATAATTCGCAACGACGCCAACGAGGACACAAGGTCTAGGTCAGGGGTCGCAGGGCCAGCGTGAAGCCATCACTCTTCTCAGGTGTTCGGGGAAGGGTGTGATCAAATATGAAGCACATATTTGGGAGGGACATCTGGCAAGAAAGGCTAAACCGCTTCAACAAATTCAGACAAGCCGAAGACTTTAGTTTCTTTTTCTGTTCCGTTTCCTCTAGCTAGTCTTTAAATGCCAAAAACAGTACAAATATATTTTTAGACTGACAGTAATGTGCGGTCATATGAATTAGTATTTCATGAGAAGCAATGACGCAAAACCCCATTAAAAGTTGTTGATGACACATATGCTGGTCATTCCTTAAGCCACTAAACACTTTAGCTAAAAAGAACTACTGTGGGACACCCAAACAAAACATTCAGTTGAGAGGCACACAATTTCACAATCTTGTACCTTGATTTTCAGAAAAAAACTGAATTTAAAAATATAAAGTATCTATTGTACAAAAAAAAAAATCCAATCCAAATTAGAATTTGTTATGCTATTTTACAAGTAGCACATTGAAGATCCATCAGCCTAGAGATGCCATATGAAGAGGATGACGTCACACAGTCTGCAGGACCAGGGACGTAAATCCCCAACATTGGTCACATGATTCTTAGTGCAAGATGAATTCATTCATATTTCCTTAAGAGGGCGTTGTACCAGATTAAATAAACACTAAATGTTGAAGAGATGTTTGAATATATTGACAAATCAGACTCAATTAATCACAGCAGTGATTAGAAGAACAAACACTAAATGTCAAAAACGACAAAATGATGGGTCAAAACGAGGCCAAATAAAGCCGGTCAAAGGATCTTCCCCTTTTCTAAAAACTTACTCTACGATTCACCCCAATACTGCTACAGGTTCTGTAACATCCTCTACACTGTACGTGTGTGTGTGTGTGTGTGAGAGAGAGTGTGTGTTTGTGTGAACACACACACCCAGCCACCCACACAGCTGACAGGACAACTTCATCAGACATGATGAACAGGAGCAGGTGTTCCCACTGAAAGCTCTTTGTGTCCCAAAAACAAACAAACAGAGTGGACGGAAGAGACGGCATCAGTTAAAACACCTCCGCAAAAAAAAGTGCCCTACTTATCCATTAAAACCTTTTACGTGCACCACAGATAAACACAGCCATGAAATAAAGGCATGCACGTGCCACATATTTGCAAGAAATGTGCACCTTGTATCACATTCTGCTTCCTGGAAGAAACCAGGATGTTACGGGGGTGTACGACATCCAAACTAGCTGAGCATGGCATACAGCTGACATACCATTATGCACTGGTGAACAGTGATAAAGACGCCTCTGTGGTCAGCACCTCAGAGATGGGCCATAGCCACATACTGTTCCTGTAGAAAACATCCACTGGTCACCTCGCTAATGAGAAATGAGACTATTATTGTTCCTGGGCTTCCAAGACTCTCCTGATAACCTGAAGCTACCGTGTACGTTCAAATGGTCTCTTCACAGACTGGCCATTTTTCATTTACTTTATTAGTGGTCTGACATTATTCTTCGTTCTACGTCCTATGAAGATAGTTAATCAGCAGTTATCTCCAACACTTTGAAAAATTGACATTAATGAGGAGAAACCCATAGAACCATGCAGGGTAACGCCTACATAACCCAGCCAAACCACCAGCATCTCCTCTCTTGCTATGCAGCGGGGAACAAAGTCAACATGCCATACGAGAGCTGGGCAGCAGCTGTAAGGACTTTAACTCGACCACATCCCAGACTCAGCAAACGCTGTGTACACATTGCTTCTCGCCGTCTGAAGTGCAAGCCAATAACACAATGCCTGCTGAAGGCAGTGAATTCACAAAACCCATAATAGGGTTAAACAGCTGGGAAAGGTACCTGACTGTGCATGGTGTTGCCAAGATCAATAAATTCTGCAACAGCCCCTTCAAAGTGGGGGAGGCAAAGCATTACAGCACACTGGTCTACTGCCAATCCAGCACTACTCAAAGCATAAATTACCTTCATACTTAGTTATGACCATCTCCTTACACCATGGAGCAAAGCTCTAGATTCTGCCAATACTGAGCAAATAAACTAAACCAAAAACCTGGAAAATGTCAACATTTTTTTACTGAAGGACTTAGTCAACTAGTAATCTTAGGAATTTACTTTTTTTCTGGCAGGACATTAGCTAAAGGTTTAGCAGGATTGGATACAATCCAAGCCCAACAACTAACTCCGAGACACACAGTATGATCACACAGATCATCGTCTTCCCAAGAACATAAAAAACTGACTTCAAGTCACTTATCTGAGAAATACAGACACCAAGAGAGACGCACTTGTACAAGTTTTAAAAGTGACAATCAAGTGTGAACAGTTCAACCACGAATGTGTGTGTAAAGTACCCAGGACCCCGCCGACACCACCGGCGTGTACAACACTCATAACTCGGCGTGAGATGCGGTCAACCGAAACAAATAGCGAGCATATTTGCGCTTTTAACGCATCTAGATGGCCGTTTGGCCAGTGGGAGTCGTTTACACTCGACTTTAGAAATCAACGGTGTTAACACACACAACGACTCCAACGTTTTAGTAACTTTCGAGCTGTAGCAAAAACGTCGCGAAATGTAAAAACTAACACGAAACTTTAGCTGGCAGGCTAGCAAGTTATGCTAGCTGACGCTAAGCTAACAGGCTAATCTTAATCCAAACATCCCGATGAAACTAGCCGGCTACTTTCTGAACTGCGTAGACAGCAAATTAATAGAAAAGTTAGACATTAATCCGCATTTATAATAAAAAACATTTAGCATTTGTTGGTTAAACGTAACTTTAACGTCACTCAAAAAGTTACTAATTAGCGAGACGGTGGCTAACCTAGCTAAGATGCTTAGCTAATTATGCTAACTAGTTAGCTAGCGCGCTAGCCGTACCCGTCTATACTCACTATGTTGAGCTAAATGTGGAGCTGGCTAGTTAGCCAACGTTATGTGGCTAGAACTGAATAACATGAGTCAAAATGCCAAAAGAAAACTACTTCGTTGGATTATCTGCTTGCTAGCTAGCTACATTTATGCTAACGTGCTCGCGACATTCGAAATGTAGCCGACTGTGCTACTACTATGCTAGGCTAGGCTAGGCTAGGCTAACTGGGGACGCGCCATGCGCGCGAGCGTTATCTGGCTAGTTAGCCGCGTTAGCTAATATTTATGTAGCCTAGAAACACAGAACTCACCGAAACTAGTTGTTTGGCTTAAAGTTTTTTTTCTTTCATCGAACAAACGAGGCTTAATAAACCAGTTGAACATTAAACGACTTTCGAGTTACCCGTTATTAAATGTAGGTTTCTTTTACAGGTCCGACTTCATAAATTCCTCTTAACGTCCTTTTCGACTTGGGCACGATTGGAAGATTAGCCCGACTGGCTAAATCCACCTCGCCATGTTGAAAACCCGACAACATCCGGGCACCTGCGAGCGCTCCACCACAGTTTGCATGTAACTTTCCAAAATACGCCGAGTCAAACTATTTGGGTTAAACCCAATGGAGCTCATATAACTGTTATTTGACAGAGAACACAAATAAAGTATAAGTATAAAGAAGATTACGTGCAAATAAATGTACATATTTTAATATTTACTTTCATATATAACCACATAGCTTATGTTTTACGTTTGTTAATGCTTTTGATTTATTTCCACGTATATATGTTTTTAATATAATGTCCTAATATGTCCGAAAAAGTGAATTAGAAATTGAAATGTTAATTTTTTATTGGACAGACAGTACTTTCAAAACACACAGACAGACGTATATACGCATATATCAGTCAATCAGACAAATCTGATCATACACATTTTCAAACAAAATTTAGAAATAAATAATCACTTCCTTTGCTTTATTGCTTGTACAGTGGAAATACACTGTCAAGCCCTTAATTTAGGTGAGGAGGGTGTGTTAAATAAAATTTGTGTTATAAAACACCGTTTCTCTTTGTTCATGGTTTACTTACTGGTGGCTACTGTTATTATGTTACAAAACATTACCATTAATGTATGATAACCTGACTTTTTGACATCACATTTTTATTGTTTCTAACAGCACTTTAGACTTTGTTAAATGGTACAAACTATTCAAACTATGAATACCATTTCTTTCTGAAAAACTGTGGAAAAGGGAAACTAAATCAACAACTTCAATAACAAAAAATGCCAATATATTGGAAACATGCTCAATGCAATAACACTAACAACTACGTTTTGAATAGGAACTGTTCGTGAATTACATTAAATATATGCATCATTGTAGAATAATAAAAATATATTTAAGGAAGTTATGTATTAAATACATAATTAATATGGAAAATAATTCAATTTAATCTAATTTGTTCCAATACATATACAAGTACCGGTACTTTACTTAGTTGTTGCACATCTTCTCAGAAATAGTTCTACTGTCTAAAGTAATGAACCTGGGTCCAGATAATGTTTTCAACCTAGAAGTATTTAAGGACAATACAAAGTACACAAATGTATAGGCAGAGAGGAACCCACAGGGAGATGTTCAGCAGACGTTAGGTCTGAGGATGTTTCTTCTCCAGCCAGCTGAGGTCCTCCGATCTGTGAAACCAGACAACGCAGTGAACGTTGAGTGTCATTTCTGCAGAATACATTTGAGGTTTCAATCAGGTCAAAAGTAGGAGGTTGAGCTACTTACTATTAAAAAACCTTATTTACATCTACATTAGCCAACTGAAATAATAATTATGTATGTAATAAGTACATGAAATACATTATTGGACATACAAGGAAGAACACACACAGAATATAGAACATTAGCACACAACATAACCACGACATGAGCAGGGGCAGATGAAAGAGGCGATTATGTTTGAGCTATATTATATGCAAGTGAAAAAAAGATGTTTAAGGTTTGTTTTAAAAATGGAGAGCATTGCAGACAGTCGGAGCAGAGGGGGAAGAGAGTTAGAGAGGCGAGGAGCACATCTGAATGTTGCACAATGGCCCCAGCTGTGAACGCTGGTGGGGAGAACAGCAAGATACCAGGCGGAGGAAGACCCGAGAATGTGAGGGTGGGGTTGTGAGGGTGGGGTTGTGAGGGTGGGGGAGGTCAGATGGGTGTGGAACACATTTCTAAAAGCTTTACAGGCGAGTAGGAGTATCTTAAAACTGCATTAGATATTTGACAGGGAGCCAGTGGTGATGTTGGTGTTGGTGTGTTGTGGTGGTAGCAGCGGGTATGAGTGAGATGACGGACAGCAAGATTGTGAACCATCTGGAGCCTGTGAACAGAGGAAGAGTTGATTCCACACAGAAGACAGCTGTAGTAGGAGAGACAATGGGGAGGACATTACCGTTCTTACGTCATCACACTCCCTTCTTCCTCTAGGACAGCTCAGTTCATTTCTTTTATTTTATAATAATTACTTTAAGTAATTTTAAAGTTAGACACCTTCATAGAACTCCTGACACACTACTTTCTCAATTAAAGTTTAAGGTTTATTATTACTATCATTATTACAAAATAATGCTTAGTATCAGATAGCAGATAGTATTACCATACACTGAGGAAAATGCAAAAGTCATCCTTATCAAGTAAATACACATTTTTTTTCCTCTAACTGTGCAAACCTCTGTGGTATGGACAAGACTGAAGTGTATTAACTGCATATGCAGAGTATTACACATGGCAGGTGAATTAGACGAGGGTGTTTCCAATAACCCTGCCTAATGTACAGTGGAAAAGGAGTTTAGGTCCTGGGACACCAAAGATATTTAATTTTGCCGAAATAGTAAACTCACTCAGCTTGTGACTTTGTAATTTTCTTCCCTCTTGCCATTATTTCTGCCACTTTTGATACAGCAGGGTCAAAGTTCATGCTGGCTGCTGCTATAACCTCATCATTCCTAAATTATTAATAGAAAAAAAGATGAGAGAATGGTTATAGTAACAAAATGTACTGTATCATTTTCACTGACACTTTAACAAGGTAATGAGTAGTGAGATATTTTGCAGTTACTTTATATAAAGTGCAAGAAACTTTCTGTTGTTAACGCTGCCTTTGAAAACAATGTCTGTGTAGCCTTCACCATAACCTGCATCAACAAAAAAAAAAAAACAAAGACAAATCAAATCCAAATAATAATTATTAATAATAATCATGATGATGATGACGATGGTAATGTGTTTGAAAATGTGTTTCATTTTTAAAAGTAAAATCCATCTCATGTGCTCACCTGTATATCGGATACTTTGCCCAAGCAGCACGCTCCAGAAATATGGCACAGAATTGATTTCAGTCTTCTTATTTAACATGTTTAAAGCAGCAATTCTCCCTTAAGCATAGAATAAAATCAGTAAATAAAATCTGTCATTTAATTTTCCAGTTTATTAATACTGTTTCTTGTTATTTTACAGTCTGAGCTGAAACCAGCTTTGGCATCACATTTTCTTTCATGACTGAAAGTGTGTGTGTGTGTGTGTGTGTGTGTGTGTGTGTGTGTGTGTGTGTGTGTGTGTGTGTGTGTACCGTGTGCTTGTGCCATTTGCCAGTGTCCAATGTTGACCTTCTTATCGCCACAGAGCCAAAGAGGAAAAGACACCACGTCTCCAGCAGCGAAGACGTCGGTGACATTCGTTTTCATGAACTTCAGACAAAACACACACACACACATTTCAAACCTATTGAATGACTGCAGACGAACCAGTGGTGTGCGTACTGCATGTGATAGGCCTTACCTTATCCACAACAACAGCACCGGACGCATCAAGCTGCACTGTAGTCCCCTTCAGGAAGTCAGAATTCGGGATGACACCTAACACAAGACGAGCACTTAGGTGCACGGAGACGGTGTGATGCACCGCTGTAGTCTGTCCTGAGTACTTACCAACTCCCACAATGACGACGTCCGCTTGCAGGACTTCCCCGTTTTGCAGCACGACTTCTTTGACCTGCAAAATCAGACGATGATTCGTCAGTGGCGGTGCTCAGTTTTTACCACACCAGCAAGACTGTTTGATCTGTTCTGTCTTACCTTTCGGTTTTCACCTCGAATCTTGGCCACGCCGTTACTCATGTAGAATTTCACGTTCTTCTCCTCTAGTAGCTTTAAAAAAAAAGGATTGTACAACAGGAACGGTTTCACAGCTAATCTCACACACACACACACACACACACACACCAACCTGCAGACACTCACCTGCATAGCCATTCTCCCAATATCTGTTCCCAGTGAAAACTGGTAAGGAAGCTTGGATTTGCCAACAACTGCCACACTGGTTGCTTTGTCAGACAGATATGCTGCTACCTCCATTCCTGTGTTATATATATTAAAAAATGTTTTTTTAAGATGCAAACAGGCCAATTTTGGAAATTAATAGAAAAACAATGCTTTCGAATCAGTAAAAAATATCCAAACAGAGCTGATTTTGGTGACTTGCAGATTTTACCAATGAAAGATGTTCCAATGATAACCGCCTTGTTGTCCACACTTAGCTGATAAATCGCAGCTGCGTCACTGTAGTGTTGTAGCAGTTTTATATTCTCCAGCTCAGCACCAGGACACTGAATGCTCCTAGCTCTATACGACACAACCAAAACCACCAGCTGTCGTCATACAAAGAAGACAAAAATGGCAGAAAAAGAAACACAAAGATGGGGTCTGACCTAGCTCCCGTAGCCACCAAGAGCTGGTCATAGTGTTGACTGGTGCCATCATACAGAGTTACCATTTTCTTCTTTGTGTTCACAGATACCACCTGTAAAGGAAAATAATGATTGAACATGAACAACAGGTGGGTTGTAACTGAGGCCCTCTCCCTCATCATGCATACGCCTCTAGGGGAACGCCATGATGACAAGACTGTCTCCACCTACTTCCTTTTGTGTCCAAACTTCAATGCCATGCTTTTGAAGGAAATCGTTTGGTCGAAGGAAAATCTTTTCAACCTCTATATTCATGGCCTTTAAGATACAAAGCATGTAACAGAAAACCTTTAACATACAAAGCATGTAACAGAAAACGAGTTTTCTCATAAAGTGCAAACAGGAAAAATTGCTATTTTTGTCACTCTTCTGTCATTTTGCAAGACTTTGTTGAGCGTCCACTACGGCGTGGGCTACGCTGGCTGGATCTACGTTCCTGCCGAGGTTCTTACCTTACTCAGCGTGGTCTTGATTAGAGGTGGGTATTTATCTTTAGTCACCATAATAATTCTCCCACCATAGTTGTTCTGTCGCAGGGTCTCCGCACATTGCAGAGAAGCTGGACCTGTGAAAACACACCACACCAACAATGCAATACACAGGGAACGAATAAAAAAAATAACCATGAAAAGGTTGTAAACAAAGAAACAAACAAATCACAACTTCATACACCCCCCATTCAATTTTAATTACATTATTTTTCAAAACTAAAATGATCATTTAAAATTAAACAAGCTTACATTGCTCATATAATGTGCCCTGCTGTAAGCCCAAAGAACATTACCACTGATATTTCAGGTTTGTCTATAGTGGATATACACTCACCAGTCCCGTTTTTTTTGTATGTTTTCACAAACACCAGACAAATACTTTCTTCTGTGTCTGAAAAACCAGCTCAACACCTAACTACAAGTTTTGTCAAGAAGATCAGATGAGTATGAGGGCTAAATATCATGTACAAAGGAAAAATGCCCTTAAGGCAGTACAACACTGAATTTTCCCAGTGCACACTGCACACAGGGTTTCACTGCTTGAAATAATATTATTGCTGACTAATCAAAACTCACTTCATCACCCTCGCGGTTCCCTCCCAAACAACAGGAAAGGATGGTGATCTGAACGGAGAACTAGCCAATTGCAATACATTCATGTGATCTCCTGGTTTTGCCAAAATCTCTGTGCAGTCATGGACTTATTCTCGGCTTGAAATATATTCATATATAAATATATTCAAAGCTCAAATCCTCACCTCCTCCGATCAAGAGCACCGTGTGACAGACTCCAGGATTTCTGCAGCTCATTTCCTTAACACACTTGGTCAGCGTCTGATATGAGAACGGAGCAGAAACATCACGACAGCACACACCAGCCTCACGCTGGTATATTTGCTTTCTCTGTGCTTTCTATGCTTTCTCTGAATGTTTGAACTTTCTCTGAATGTTTGATACAAATGTGATGATCCGGCAAACAAGGAGGTAGCAAAACTAACCTTTTTATTTGCAGTAACATACACTTTACCCTCTTCAACTTTCACCTTAAAAAAATTTAATTGAGGATGAAAAATATAGTTAGAAATTAATTAAAACCACCAGGCACATGTTTCACAGGGTTATTGTTCTCAGATATACCTTGAATGTGGGCAAAGAGTCCAGACCTGGGAACTCCTCAATATCTCCAGTCGTGGTGTTGAAACAAGCTCCATGCCAAGGGCACCTCACTCTGTTCCCTGTCAAAGTCCCTGTTCATCCAAACAGCGAATGAGCTTATAGAATTACTGAACGTGTTGAATTGCAGGTTTGAATTTCAATGCATGAGAGATTATTTACAGCAGGCCTGCTTTGAGTGGCATATCTGAATTAGAATTAATTACAATAACTTAACAAGCCTATTTGAAGCCTATCCAACAAGGATATAAACCAATAAAACTGCATGGAAAAGTATTATATAGAATAATGTACACTTACATTTTATTCTCATGGCCTATAATGTAAAAAAAGAAAACTGAAGAATAAAAACACAACTGAACAACTGTTGTCGCATACCTTTGATCAGTGGAGCCCTAAAGTGTGTACACAGACTACCCACAGCACTAAACCTGCCTTCATTACGAACCAGCAGGACTTTTTGTTGTCCAACCTCAACCTCTTTCATTCTGTATTGCAAAAACAGACATTCGGTTACAAAGGAAACTATTGTTGAGGTGTAATTATACTGAATAATGTTTAATTCTAAAGAAGGTTATTTGGTGATATTACTGTCCATCCTGAAGGTCTGACTCCAGACACACCACTTCAGTGACAACATCACCGCCTGTCGCTTCCATATTTGTTCTATCGCATAACAAATTAATTAAAAAGCAGAACAATACACAAACATCAAATAAATAACTAAACCTAATGAGAATAAACATCCTGTCATTGATTCAGTTTTACCAGCACCCAATATTACCTTGTTGCTTTTGAGCCTTTTGGAACAGGATTCTTTGAAGAATGTGGTTTCTCAAAACAAACTTTCATCCATACAACGCGGGGCTGGTCCAGCAGTTCTGAAAAGAACTGACGGAGGAATTGATCTGGTGTAGGACACCAGTGGTACACGCCAGACAATGCTCAAACTCGAGATTTCACCTCAGCTCATAACTTAACTTTTTGCACCTTGTCGTTAAATATGGCCAGTACTTTGTTCTTAATATGTTATGATGCTGATTAACAGGTCACAGCGACCACAACGATCTCATTCAGCCAAGATGAAAATGACATTGTTTATCATGTTGACAGAACCAGCTGCGGTTGGCTGCGGTTAGCAACCAAATGTCGCATTACCTTTTCAGGTAAATAGCAGACGCACCGTGACACCGCAAAGTGCTCTGGCCAATCAGGGCGCGGCAGGGGTGACGTCACTCAGCGTTATGGCAATTAGTTCTTCGATAACGTAGGTTATGCGCTGACGTACCCATTTATGATTTGACAGCCTAAAGTCAACAATTTTACTCTATTATTGCTCCATTTATAAATTCTTAAGTTTCATTCAATCTGTAAGTGAGTAAAGAATGAGTAAAAAATAAAACAATGTCTAACACACACACATGTATGCGTGCATTTGGAGATATGCTGTTCTGATTAGTGTTAATACGTTTGACTCGTTTATCCACATGAAACCTACAGGAGCTACAGGTATTAAATGCTTTAATAGAGTTTAAGTAAATACATTAGACTACCGCGGGGTGTCGCTGAAAACCAACCAGAGAACAGGAAAGATGGCTTTTGTCGTTTGTGTTTATGTAGCCTTTGAATCTGTTTTAATGAAAATAAACGTTTAAAGTAAAGATAATGCATTCGTGTCCATTAATGTGTTCTTAGTTTCTGTTACACGTATTCTTTCTTTCTGCGATAGTTTGTTTTCTGGACTTCTAATTCTTATACTACTAGCTTTGTTTACTGGGGTTTCACGTATCGCCTAAGTTGTGTAAAACACGTCTTACGTTTCCCACGAGGGAAGCGCTTCAGTGGACCCGAGACCTCGACCACAGGGCGGGGATCAGTTTGGTGACTGTAGCAGGGAAAAAGTTCAACAGGCATTTTAGGATTTTTGTAACGCACGAGCGCTCTGTAACGTCACTCCCCTCTGATGAGTCTTCCTCCTTTTCCTGCACTGATTCGAGCAGTTGCAGCAACTTAGTTTGGAAAGTTGACGGTGTGACCTTTTTTCATAAGGGACACAGGCAAAATTTGCATTATACACGCACATCATCATGGGGGAATGTACTAATATAATGTAATTGTTGATCTGGTTGAATAACTTTAGCAGGACGAATGTGCGGTGGCAGTCGTGCTGGGAGCGCGCGAGATTCTTCGCTTTAGTCTCGTCACATAAACAGAAACACTAGAAACATGGAGCTGGATTCAGTCATCTTGACGACCGGTGCATCCGTGGGCTTCTTCAGACTGGTAAACTGTGGATTTGGTAAACTCCCTGTCCCAGAAACGGCTCAGAGGAATATATGGAAATGGAGAAATGTTTCTACATCTTTCGTTCACAGCCTTATTACCGGATTATGGTCTGTGCTTTGGTAAGTCTCGGCACACTGTAGATTGATTATGCATACAGATCTCAACTGTTTTGAGAGACTGATAGTACTGGATTGGCCTTGGGGGTTTGTGCAGCCAGTGTACCCCCAGGTAGAGGATGTTAACCACTCCACAGAGGTCATCGAGTTTAATTAATCTTTCATCTTTTTCAATCACTGCTCACAGTGCTGTTTAAAGACATCTGTGAAGGGTCATGTCAGTGATCAAGATCGCTCTGATATTTCTTTTCTTCTAGTTTTTATATGCATCCCCAGATGGCGGAGGACTTGATAGAGACACACTCCGTCTTCTCACACGCGTTAGTGTCCGTATCAATTGGTAAGTGAGAGGGAAACACGTAAACCTGTTTGGTCCAGTACAGAGGGACCTCTCGTTGTTCGTATGGTTTATACACATTTGTTTTCTCATTTTCGATTAAATTGTTTCACTTGTTATTCACTTGTTATTGTTATATATACAAAATGTGTCATCGTTTCAAGTCTCGTGGACTCCTGACTGCGCCAGGCTCGCGCGCCTGTGCCATTTCGTACTTACGCACGTGCACAATCGTGCTGCTTTAAGCGAAGGGAAAACACCGAAAACCACATACTGCTTAGCACACGAATGAAAAGCACATTCCCAAACGGAGTTAGACATGACATTTAGCCAAAGCCACAGTTTCCCTTCGCAGTGGAAATGCTGCAATTTGTTATTAGATCTGCACATGGCACAACTGGTACTCGAATCTCGATAACAGGATTAGATCCCTTACTAGCACCCATCAGCTCAGTTTTCTTTTTTCGAAGCACAAACAGAACAAACACCATGCAGCGGAAAAGTAGAAGTAGTTCTGCAAAAAAATGAAGTCTTTATGAGATGCATCACATTCCCAATGTTGGATTCTTTTCTGGCCTTATTTGTTTATTAGAACTTGTAGGTGGTGTGTGATGGGGTATTTCAGCCACTAAACAGATACTGTAATTCATGCTGGTAGGCTGCCAAATTCCAAAGATATTTTAGATGCGTAGAAGAATCGCAGGCTTGGTGCCGGGAGGGGGAGGTTGGTTCTGGCTGTACAGTCAATGGGCGGCTTTATGATTCGTCCCAGGCACCAGCTTTAGGCATTTGATCACATGACTCTAGAAAAATGGTCAACTGGTCCAAGTGAACATCTAATGGTCAACCCACCCACCAATGGCGTGGACATGCATCTCAGGACTGAGCCTGCAGCTGCGTGATAATGTGATAACCTAATAGATCGTGAAGTGTGTATTCTTCTCTCACAGCCTTGCGGTACACAAACCTTGGAGATAATGATTCCTCTGGCATTGCCACCAGATAAGCAAAAAATAATAAAAATAGAAAAAAAGGTTCTTAATCTAAAATCTGTTTCCGTTTGACTGAATTCTCAAGAAAGCTTTTAAGTGACAGTAATGTTCATTGCAATGATGCGTGATGATAATGTTCATTGCACTGATAAAGGTTTAAGACCAGTGCTGGATGAATCCCTGGCATAGCCCAAGGTTGTGAAACATTTGGGTCCCCTTTAAATGAATATATTACAGTATATATTATATACAGTATAAAAACAACAACACTAATGCATAGACAAGGGGTCAGTATGAAGCAACAACATAGTACATCTACCTAATATCTACATCTCATCTACATAACTTCTGATTTTACTGGAAAACTAATCAACAAAAAGAAAGTGTACATGACTGGATGTGGACTATATCTTAGGGAATGATCGTTGCAATAACAGCTGAACTCCCTCTGAAATACATGGTTCATTTAGCAGTTTTCAATAATAAACTCCCTCTGAAATGCATGGTTCATTTAGCAGTTTTCTATACTAAACTCACACTGAAATACATGGTTAATTTATGAGTTTTCTATATTATTGTTTTTTTCTATATTATTATCAGTGTGTACTTGTTTCTCGCATTGCAAACCATTTTTAAAGTACATGTATTCCACCATTTAATACATTTTGCTAACTTGCCTTATGAAATGAAAAACGGCACCTGATTGTAACCACTGTTGATATATTTCGTTTTTTTACACGTTCCTACACTTATAAGGTTCCAGCTCGAGCTTACACAGCCTAAACGGTTATCCAGCCGTGCCTGAAGCTAACGGTCCAAAACGCAGCACTGACGAACCTCCTGTAGTCCGTTTAAAACCATCCTTCTTACACGAGGATTAGACTCTGCCATCTCACCATCAAAAAACAGCAAGCTGCCTGCACATTGATTTTATGCCCCATGAAAAGAGACAGAGCAGCTGTAAACACTTAGGACCGGACCTTTAACAGTGGTGATCCGTGGCATTACTCGCAGGCTGATCATGTGACTTGATGTTCATCATTATAAATACATAAATGGGTTTAACTCTCCCGTTGTTCTCGTTTTGATCATTTCAGTTCACTGCTCTAAAACACCATCTCCATGGATACCTTCATAGTAAGGGATAGATATAAATAGGCCCCCGTAACTGACATCTTGGTTACCATCACCATGGGAGCTATGCCCTTAATAAGGATTTGATATGCCATGGGGCAATTTTTAACCGATCTTGATTATTAACTCTGTTTTTGTTTTCTTCTTCTTTTCTTTTTTCTAGGGTACTTCATATATGACTTTTTTGACATGATTTTCAATCAGAAAATCAACCAATCGTGGGAGCTTCTTTTCCATCACATGGTGGTGAGTAAGACAAACACAGCATCTAATTAATCCCCTTCTAGTGGGAAGTGGATATTTGACAAGTTCCTGTTTGTCTTGTCTAGTTAATTGGGTAACCCGAGCTTTGTCCCCTGAAAGCTCCCTTGTTTTCCTTACCTTCACTGTTCGACCTGTCTGACCACCTTTTAGAGTTTCAAAGAAACTCAAGCAGCACCTCATTTGGTATGCGCCTCTGAAAGTCGTCATCTGCAGAACAAAATAAACAAGCTGAAGTCACTTCAGGTTTGGTTCAAACTAGTGCTGTCAATTCCAGGTGCCGCGATTAAAAGTCCTCACCAGGATTTTGCTCCGGCTTCCTGGATTGTGTTGATTCCACTAATTTTACCTGGATTGCTAATTAGAAAATCTAGCAAGCTTGGGCAAAATCCTGGTGAGGACTTTTAATCGCGGCACTTGGAATTGACAGCACTAGTTCAAACACATGAAATGGACATGGTTAAAAAATAGCCAGTTGTTACATGTCATGTGACATGTGGAGATTTTTTTATGTTCATTTCAACAGACGGACTCAACAAAAAGTGGTGTGTGTATGTGTTTCCATGAGAGTGCACACCCACTTGGGGTGGCTGGAGAGACCATGGTAGCACCGTGATAAACCGTGTCCCCCTCCTCACTATCCCCCCCACGCCTCGTCTCTTCTCTCTTACCTCACCCACTTCTGCTGTGCAGTTGTCCGCATGGGACAGTTGTCTGCTGGGACAGTTTACTGCATGGCTTGGACTGCGGTTCTGACGGATGCCTTGCTGCAGGAATGCTGTTGATCAGTGTGTACCAGAATTCCTTTCCCATGCAATCATGCTCTCTCGACAGCCAGTCTCACCACACCAGAATAGCAGCGAGCCAAGGTTTTGAAACGCTGGTTTCTGTTGGTCTGTTTGTTCGACGTCCGTAAAGTTCCTGTACGTTTGTGAGTTATGGGCGACGGCGCTCAGCCAACGGCACAAAGACTCTCTTCCTCCTCTAACTTCTGACCTTCCTCTTCCTCCCCAGGAAACAGGAAGACCTGTGGTCTGGGACAGAAATAGGGAGCTGATGTATTGCTTGACCTTCTATGAATGATGGTGAACGTGTACATCTGGCTGTGAGGAACAATTACTGTTAATCAGTGCAGTTTAGGGTTCAGTAAGGCCCAGTCTGGCTTCAGCAGGGTCGTGTATCTGGCTGAGCGGAAAATGATTTGTAGTTCTTGTTCGAGTACTTAGTTGCATATATAGGCAGTGCCACTTGGCAGTAATGTTTGGAAATGTATTTTCCAGAGGTGGCAGAGGTGAAATTAGAGCGCTTCTTTAAGACATGTAGAACATGTGCGCTAACCGACCCTGTGAATGTAGCTTTTCTGTTTTGATGGCCGTAACAGCTCAGGTGTGTTCAGGTGGTCCAAACACACATTGCCACCATTCCCCAGGTAGTTTGACAGAATTGAGTGTGTAATCGCAGAAGGAGGGTCGTTGTTTACCCTCCTATCTCACAATCTCCCGGGGGGACGTGTTCTGTGCGCTGTTGTCCCAGAGCTCGTAAAGTGTGGCAAGGGCATAAGAATGACACTGCTAACCGACAAATGTATAAACAAGCGTTTCACTATGAGCTGGATGGGAAGAACTGTCAGGGCAAAATTTACATTTGGTCTTTCTGTAATCATATTCATCAGTATTCATATATGTATTGACCACTATTGATAATAAGTGGAAAAGAAATCACTTTATTAAGGTATATTAAGCATATGTCAGGCCTAGGACACGTTGATCAGTGTATGCTTTGCAGGCCTGTAGTCTCGCTCTCTCTCTCTCTCTCTCTCTACTGTTTCTGTCTATTATTTCTAGTAGTACTCCTCGTGAGTTGAAGGCAGACAGTCCTGAAGGTCTCAGGACAGTAGATAAGGGCTTCAGACGTCAGAATGGTAGCATATCTGGAGTGTCTGGCGTCTGGTGGACCGGAGGAACAAGGAGACCTTGGCCCAAGGACCCTGGCATCTCATGTGAGCCACCAATGAGACCTAACATGCTTAACTCATGTCCAGGACAGAACCCAGGAAGTTTCTCTTGTACTTCACTGGCCCTGGTTCACAGCTACGACAGGAGTAATGCAACAGGTGTGAGTACTGATAGCAGCTCTTCCTCACCTGGTTCACGACTACAGCAGGAGTAATGCAACAGGTGTGAGTACTGATAGCAGCTCTTCCTCACCTGGTTCATGACTACAGCAGGAGTAATGCTACAGGTGTGAGTACTGATAGCAGCTCTTCCTCACCTGGTTCATGACTACAGCAGGAGTAATGCTACAGGTGTGAGTACTGATAGCAGCTCTTCCTCACCTGGTTCACGACTACGGCAGTAGTAATGCTACAGGTGTGAGTACTGATAGCAGCTCTTCCTCACCTGGTTCACGACTACGACAGGAGTAATGCAACAGGTGTGAGTACTGATAGCAGCTCTTCCTCACCTGGTTCATGACTACAGCAGGAGTAATGCTACAGGTGTGAGTACTGATAGCAGCTCTTCCTCACCTGGTTCACGACTACGGCAGTAGTAATGCTACAGGTGTGAGTACTGATAGCAGCTCTTCCTCTCCTGGTTCAAGTTGTTTATGCAGAATCTTCTTTAGCAGCTCCAGTGTCTCAGGACCGAAGCGTTCCCTCCCTCTGTTCCCCTGTGACACATTCAGGGTATAAGAAACCTACTTAATGCCAGTTATGCCTCAGACACACAAATAAAACACTACTTTTGGATTAATATTGTGGGAAATTTCTGGATGAGAACAATAACATTTATAGCAGCACAATTTTCAGCTGACACGCAAGCTCTGTATATGTCTGTACAAAAGTCCTCTTGAGAGGAACACGTATTCTGTCAAATTAAACCTGTATTGTCTAAATAATTAACTAGCATCGCACAGCTCTGATGTGAACAAGCTTTTTGACGTCTCATGTCATGCTTGCATCATTGTTGCCTGGGGAAAGTATGACTGTGCTGAATGCAAGTGACCTGGTTCATTGCCAGGCTGTTTGTGGAACGTGGAAGCCTGAATACTGAGGGGGGGGGGGGGGGGCCGTATCTGTGAAGTGCTGGGTGCTGTGAAGGACACCTCGGTGAAAACCTACCCTCTGTGCCAGGCCTCCTCCATAATGCCAGTTTCTCCCCTAGATCTGAAGAACCCTCCCCTCGTGGTGTGTCTCTGCACAGACGTGCTCGCCAGTGTCTCCGGAATAGCACATGGCATTTGCCAAAAAAAAAAATAAAACAGTTCAAATGGCCTGAGGCATTTCAGTGATTTGTGAAGTGCAACACCAAGAAAAGCAGAAATAAAAATAAGAGATTCATAAGTAATCGGTGTACATGGCGCAAAACAGATCCGTCTTTTACACGGATGTTTGGCTGTGAGCTGTAATGGCCCTTTTTTTTCCTTTGGAAAGTTATCCGAAGGAAAGCAAGCAAGGTTTATAATGACCTCTATAAAGTATCATCTGAATGTCACACAACAGCGTCCCAGCCAAGTATCGTAAATGTTTATCTCGGCTTTCATCACAGACCACGCTGTGTTTCCTGAGGCAGGAATGACCAGGTTGTGTGACTTGCTAGGGGTCTGTACCTTTTGAGTTTGTTGAAGAGTTCACGCTCTTAACTTTTAACGGTGAGTCTGGCCCCAAGTAGCTCCTGATACAAAAACACTTCTTCGCTCAGATGTCTGCTCTGCTGTTCTCTGTGTGTGCGGCGAGTGGGGCCCGTGTGAGGCCCGTGTGCGGCCATGAGGCTAGAGTGGAGGTTGTGCTTCTCTGTTGCTAAGCAACGGACAAGCTAATTGAGAATCTGTTTAGGCTCCTGGTGGAGTTGAATGATTTTACTTCAAGGGGCTTCGAGCATTTTACATTTTGGAAAAAGCTGTTGAAGTCCTATGAATTTAAAATGTTCTAATTTTATGCATAATGCCATTAACACCAGTGACACATTGACTAACCAATCGAAATATTACTCCTGAGAGTTTTCTTACTGGTACCGTGACTAGCTGGTGGCCATATTACTTGATCTTACAAATAGCAAATGGGTGGGGAGAGGTGTGGGCAGAAGGGGCCAGTGCCCCTTTGACAAGCCTGGGCCCCGCAGGTCTAAATGAGGAATGAGTTGCCCCACTCTTGTGATCACATTGCCCCTCTGACAGAGCTACTGGCCCAAGCCCAGTCAGAGCGACGGGCTCCATGCAGTATTGCCACAGGTAGGTCACCGGCTGTGATGACGGACTATCTATTCTACCTTGGAGATTCCAAGCAACTACATAGCACTTTTGTAAGTCGCTCTGGATAAGAGCGTCTGCTAAATGCCATAAATGTAAATGTAAATGATGATGCATGGTGGGTGAAACCGAAATGATGGAATAGTGCTTCCAAAATCATCTGGTTTCCATGGTTACCATGTTTATGCATCTGTACCAGAGTACATGTGTCTCAATCTACATTATATAGCTTTGTTGATGAATGGTGAAAGTTCGGCTTGTATTAACAGTCAGTCCGTCACTGACCGCTGCCATGGATTGTGACTGTGGTGGTGTTTGAGCTGGATTTTAGGGTTATACTTACCCTTGCTTTTGATTCGAGGGGTTCCAGGTCATAATGACAAATTTAGCCTGATCTGCTTATCTGTGTGCTTTTTTGTATGAACTTTATCCTCTTTCTGCGCATGTACACAGCTCCAGTTTCTGTTTGTGAGACGAAAGCCAGAGGAGGCAACCTGCCCTCTAAGCCAATAGCCACCATAACTGCCCAGTTACCCTCCTGGACAGGATGGGGAATCTCGATTCATTCAGAGGAGTTGTGTTGATCTGCGGTTAATGTGCCTGTTTATGTTTGGTCTATACTATCTTACTGACTGATTTCGATATCTCTTACATTTGTTTTAAAATTGTTTAGGCCAGTTATATAATTGAATTTGTTGAGACTGAACATTTAAGGTACTTTTTCATCCTTGAAGCCACTTCCTATTCCAATAAGATATATTGAATATAGAGACCAGGATGGTAGGCTTCTAGGGTCACAGTGATGCCAGTTACAACAGTACCTCTCACCCCCAGAGCAGAAAATCGATCGCCTTAGCATACGTCAGCAACTTACCAAAGTCGTGGAAGTATGTACAGTATGTACCCAGTACACACGCACAGAGGTTTGTATTACTGTTTCTTTGTGGAGCTTTGAGTCACACCTTAATAAGTTCTTCTGAGTTCTTAATATGTCCCGCGTTGCTATCTGAGCAGGAGTCTCACACGCACGTACTGCCCCGATCCTTCAAGCGTCCAGTGCTCTCCCTGGTACCACTGGATGTTGTTTCTTACATTGATGGGGCTCAGTGTTTCATGCGGCTGGTATATTTAGGGAGGAATGTGTGGGCTGCACTGATAAAAATCTACGATTCCACTAACATCGCTAACAGATGCTAACAGATGCTAACATTGCATCTGGTAGTGGGTGATTCATTGTGGGTGTGTGTGTGTGTGTGTGTGTGTGTGTGTGTGTGTGTGTGTGTGTGTGTGTGTGTGTGTGTGTGTGTGTGTGTGAGCGTGAGCGAGAGAGAGGGAGACTCGGCCAGTGTTTATGTAGGTGTAGTGACATAAAGCTCGGTTTGCTGTCTTGGTTACACCTGCTCCATCTGTCCTGTTAAGATGTCATTTCCTGCCTTCTTGAGGCCAGCTGTCGCCATGACACATCATCTCACTCGACTGGCTCTGCTGGCACTAGTCTGCTTTCTGAAAGAGGTCTGCCTGCACCCAGCGGTCACAAAGGCCTCTGGCTCACAGTCAAGCTTCGTTGTCCTTGGACTAGAGTCGGTGTTCTTCAGTTGTTTTTCGATGTCGTTTGAAGATGCATATTATCACTGCGGGTGCCGGTAATTGACCCCAAAGGGAGAGGCTCACAAAGTCAAACATGCACATAGCTCAGCGGTTCTAATCAAGTGTCTCTCCCACCGCTCAAGAGGGAGCACCCAGTACAAAGTACACTAACTAGCCATGCCATTAACACCAGTGCTTCCGATGCATCGACTTGACTCGAGATGAAGTTGAAAAGAACCAGGGATGGTGTGGGACCACGATGGTCTGCACCCGGTCATCTGTCCTCTGGTTTGGAATCTTGGCTCAGAGTATCTCCCTCTGGATGCTTCATGATAACGCTGATTGACTTGTACTGGTGGGGTAAACACTCCACCTGAGCGAGGTGGGGGTGCTTAGGGTATTCAACCCTTCCTTTGTGTCAAGCAATCATGTCTTGTTGTAATCAACTTTTCCCAATGGGCTGGATCATCTCTGCCTGCTCTACTTCTAGGCCAGAGAGCCCCCCCCCCCAACCCGCTCCCTGCTCAGGTTGACAATATTAATAACCAAAGCTAATAACCAAATTCTGACAGTAAATGCTGACAGCTCCAATCATCCACCCCATTGTCATTATCACCTTTAATAGCCAACCCATAAACGAGACCATAACATAAGCAGTTAAAGCACTTCCATGCCCTGTTTTCTTGACCCAAGCCACACCTTAGTCAACCTTGTTAAACACTGCAAGCTGAAGCTGCTCGTTTTACCCTTCTGGTACTGTTTCACAAGACGGCATGAGGTCAAGAAGGCTCCAGTTTTATGCCTCTCTGATGGTGCACTAAGGAAAGAACAGCAGGTTAAGGATGATAGATTTACATAGGGAGAAGATGGTTTATTGAGTATGCAGTCAGGACATGGTGTGCTTTGGGTGCTAGGTGTTGTGTAAGTAGTCTGTGACTAAAGCATGTCTAATGACACACCCCTTCTAGAAATGCACCAAAGCTCAAATACACCTGTTGCAGTGAATTCTGCGTGTTCCTCATACTGACTGCTTTTGAACCCTCAGCATATAAGAAAATATATTCTACGGTAATTATTTAAAGTTGTAAATGTTCGCACTTCGCAGTGAAGCACAGCTAAGCACACACAGAAGGATTTTGAGAATTATAGCCGATGTAAAATCGGAGCACATCTCACATCTCTCAATTCCATGTTACCTAGCACCTTTGATCGGCTCGATCAATACTAGATTATCCGCGCCACAATCGCTTCCTAGTCACGTTCCGTCCTGCAAATCGTTTATGATCGGAAGAGCACAATCGTAGTCGGGTGCCCGACTCAACCGCGCGCTTCTCGTTCTATTTCGTACGTGCAAACGCGAGGCATTGTCACGCGCTTTCACGCGCACACACACAGGCGCGCGCGTTGACCGCTACGCAGAGTTCGGTGTCAGAGTGAACGCTGTTGCGGTCGTGACATCGCAGCCCGTAACGCACGTGCTACGTGTCACTGTGGACAGGGCCACGCGACAGTCTCACGAGCTCTTCTGCCTGGTCTGCAGGCTCGTGGCTCTAAAGGCCTCTCACCAAACCTGGTACCACCCAGAACGTCTTTCCTGGTTATTGTAACGAGCTGGGGGCAGTGTGTCGACATGCTGGCTTAAAGTTTGCTTTGTGTGGTGTAAGAAATCATATAATATTACGGGTTTGGTCATGAAATGCGAGGGGGGATGTTGACATTGTCAAAAGTTGTCAGAAGTGTTGACTGAAATGACCGAGTAAGACATAGTTCGTGAATATTATTCTGGATCACTTCTCTCGTAATGCAATATGTTATATATTCGTGTTTTCATAAGTAAGAATTCAGCGCCACCTAGTGGTTATAATAATAATAATAATAATCTTTATTTGTATAGCACCTTTCATACATACATGTAACTCAAAGTGCTTTATAGTATAAATAAAAAGAAACATTAAAAGGAGAAAAGACAAAAAGAAAATGTTAAAAGAAATTAAAGATAAAATGATTGGTCCTCATAGATGAACGCTAAACTTGGCCGTGTGTACATGGTTACAAAGCCACAACCATACAAGTTGTTGTTTAATGTACAAAAGCAAGAAGCGGCCCTTCCGTTATATTTGAAACTTTTGTGAGTTTTGTTGACATTGTTGTAGTGTAGCGGTGCTCCCTGTAATCATGGGGGGCAGATGACGGTTCCCTTCAGTCTTTGTGTTGGGGTTTTCTGCTGCTCGTGGTGACGGTGAGACGAGGCAGCGAGCAACAGACTGGTCATTCCAGCCCTCATATATCGACTGCTGCCCCAGACGACAGAGATATGGCTGTTGTGCGTGGGTCTTTCATCATTTTTGACCACGCAGCTGGACAAACGATGAAGAAAGAGCTGTCGTAAGAGGCAGCGTGAGGACTTAATCGCAGCCATAACGCAATCCCCTCCCATCTTCTGTCCACGCAGGTGATTGCCTGCTTCGGCCTGTCCGCGCTGACGCGCCACTACGTGGGTTACGCCGTGGTGGCCCTGCTGGTGGAGATCAACTCCATCTTCCTGCACCTGCGACAGATGCTGCGCATGGCCAACGCGGCCCATCTGGTGCTGTACCGCCTGAACAGTATGGTCAACTTGGGCACGTACGTGGTGTTTCGCATCAACACCCTGGCGTGGATGACGCGCTGGCTGGTGTTGAACCGAGACGACATCCCGCTGCCCAGCTACACGGTGGGGAGCGTCGGCCTGGCCATCATGACCGTCATTAACATCGTGCTCTTCTGCCGGCTGCTGCGCTCGGACTTCCTCAAGGCCAGCCAGGAGAAGGAGATCAAAACGGACAAGGGGGTGTGAGGGGGTGTGTGAGGTGTGAGGGATGTGAGGGGGTGTGAGGTGTGTGGGGGGGTGTGACAGATGTGAGGGGGTGTGACGGGTGTGAGGTGTGTGTCGGGGTGTGAGGGGGTGTGACGATATGAGTGGTGTGAGACGTGTGTGGGGGTGTGAGGGGGTGTGACGGATATAAGTGGTGTGAGACGTGTGAGGGGGTGTGACGGATATGAGTGGTGTGAGACGTGTGTGGGGGTGTGAGGGGGTGTGACGGATGTGAGGGGGTGTGAGGCGTGTGTGGGGGTGTGAGGGGGTGTGACGGATATGAGTGGTGTGAGACGTGTGTCGGGGTGTGAGGGGGTGTGACGGATATGAGTGGTGTGAGACGTGTGTGGGGGTGTGAGGGGGTGTGACGGATGTGAGGGGGTGTGAGGCGTGTGTGGGGGTGTGAGGGGGTGTGACGGATATGAGTGGTGTGAGACGTGTGTCGGGGTGTGAGGGGGTGTGACGGATATGAGTGGTGTGAGACGTGTGTGGGGGTGTGAGGGGGTGTGACGGATATGAGTGGTGTGAGACGTGTGTCGGGGTGTGAGGGGGTGTGACGGATATGAGTGGTGTGAGACGTGTGTGGGGGTGTGAGGGGGTGTGACGGATATGAGTGGTGTGAGACATGTGTGGGGGTGTGAGGGGGTGTGACGGATATGAGTGGTGTGAGACGTGTGTGGGGGTGTGACGGATATGAGTGGTGTGAGACGTGTGTGGGGGTGTGAGGGGGTGTGACGGATATGAGTGGTGTGAGACGTGTGTGGGGGTGTGAGGGGTGTGAGTAGTGTGAGACGTGCCTTTTCCTCACCACCCAGACGCCGGTGTCTGATGGGACTTTAGGCGAATGGGGGTGACGGGTTATTTTTTGTATGACATCAGTCCACTGACATCATTCCTCCTTTACCAATTTATTAAAGTAATTGGGTTTGTGTGACTTCCTAAGGCTGTAATCATTTTACTCTAGCATGCAGTCATGGAAGAGTCCAAGGATGATTTCACTGAAAGCTTTTTGCAGGCATATAACAAATACATCTGGTGATGTAGTTATATACCAGAACAGTGCTTAATCACTTAGAGGGTGTAATGTTTGTGATGATGATGACACGGGCACAATAAAACCCCTAGTCTCTAAACAAACGCAGGCTTAAATAGCAAATGTTAAACCCCCCACCATTTTGTGTATATTTTGTCTACTAAACACTAACTTGGATACCGAACTGGCAGTTAATATATGTATTATGTGCATAATTGCATACCTTGTATACATGATTTACCTAGTGTACATTATGTGAAGTACATTTGTTTATATGAACTCTTAAGAGCTAAAGTCTTGTTGCCAAGGCTGTTGGACACCTGCGTCTGCTACCTCAGGAACAACGGTCCGTCTGCTCCTAACTTGATGTGTGTGCTGATCCACCTGTGGTCAGCACATGTAGCAGAAAGACCCGGCGTCTGCTGTCCGTCTTGGAGCTGTGACATGTGTAGATTTACATGATATTTACCAGAGAACAGAAGAATGAAGCTTGGTGGGGGGAGCAACTGGATCCACATGTGTTTATAACTGTGTCTCATCCAGGAAAGGGTCCAAGTATGTCCATTACTGCGTCTTGTTCAGACATGGAAGAGGTTTGGCTGTCCAAAACATGGTCACAGTCCACTGAAAATGAACTGCAATGGCGTTTGGTCTCGGCCAGCCTCAGTATTAGAAGACCCCGGTCATGGTGGTGTTATTACTGTAGTCATAAAGGGGACTGTCCTCTCCCTCTCTACTTCACGGCATGGGCAGCTGACAGAGAGAATCATTGTCTACCGCTTTCATGCCTGGTTCCAGCTTTTTAGACTGTTGACTTGTGGTTAAGCCTCTAGGTGGCGATGCAGACATAGATAAAACGATGACCTCATACTAAAGTGTAAGCCAAGGCTGCTTAGTTTATTTAAAAATAAATGTTAAAACCGTACCAATCATGCTTAATGTGTGGCAAACATTCTACAGTGAAATCTGTTTTGTATGTACATTTGTAATTTATTTTTCTCAGATAAGTGATGAACTGTTGATTTAATGCTTTTTTCTGAAAAGAAATTTCACTTATTGGAAAATGGGTTTGGAGGAACACAACACACTGTAACAAAGAAGAAATGTGTCATCGTGTGCCCTTCATCTCAAAGGCATTGTAGTCTTCATAAAAGTTACACTGCAACTGCAGCAAGAGTGGAGATACCGAATGACTGATAATGACGATAAGCCAAGATTAACGCTGGAGATTAAAACAAAAGAGGATCAAAAATAGAAACAGCACCAAGACTTGTGTATGCATATTCTTCTTGGCTATTAGTGGAGGGTCTTTAAATGCTCAGGTTCACACAAGTTTCTGTTTTGCTGTCATCACCACTAGCAACTTCAATCTGAGGATTTACAGTGTAATATGTCTGAGCTCTGATTCATCAGGTTGTACATGTAGATTTATAAGAGACAAGCCCACATTTGAAGTGCATATTCTCAAGGTGATGATTGTAACATTGTGAGCTTTGGTACTTTTGAACTGTTGTGAGCAACTTGACTTTTTTCCCCATTTGACTTTAAGGTAGTAGAAGTGTACGACTGGATTATTGCAGTGTTGTGAATGTGAGCTGTGATTGGTAACATTGTGAATTAAATCTGTCTCCAAAGCCATAGATGGTAAAGTTGTTTACTTGTGTATGTGATTGGGGAAAATTTTGTAATTAGCAAAATACCATCTGGCCACAAACATACGAGCTGCTGTCTTTTTCTGCATAAGTAAGAACCTTTTATGTAAAATATTATGTTCAAATTGTAAGTACCAGTTTTATTTTCTGGTTTGTATTATTTTTAATCAACACAAAACCAGTTTGTATGTTGTTTTTCTGCTCTTTACTGTCAAATATGACAATAAAATAAGTAACACTTGGCCTTATAGATTGTTGTTTTGGTGTGTAAAAATATGTGTGTGACTTATTAGTCAATATATTTGTCATTTATCTGCAATGGTAAAAACTAAACTAAAGCTAATGTCAAGGGCCGTAACCAGGATAAGTGAGGTACGGCTGTGCATTAAGTAATAAACTTCACCTTTGAATATGGAAAAGCATTCTGGACCACTTTCTAATTGCTTTGATGGTTTTCACTACATTACTATTCCCCTGTGCTGAATTTTTCGTTCTCCTTTTGACATCTTTTGAACATGAACTCAATTATAGAGGCCTATTTATATTTTGCATAGCCTTTATTACTTTCACATTACTCAATTCTTACATAACCTCTTTTCCACAGTGGCTTTCACTATAAATTAATTACATGTATCTTTAGATTTTCAGCCAAAACTATTTAATCTGAAAAAGCTTGGATTTACTGTACTACACTTTACAGCAATTGAAGACGGGATATCTGGACATTCCCTCAAATCCTTCCATTTGCGTTTCCATGATTAACGCGTCTTCTTCAGTGCCACGTGTGTTTTAATGAACGGTGTCGGTATCGCGTTTGTTTTTTGTTTGTTTGAACATATGATGTTATGATGGAGCAGCATCATCCGTGCGCGCGCTCTCTCCGTAGGAGAATTCTGTCGGCGAGAGGAGAGCGCGCGCGCCTCCGCTTCCAATCAGATGCAGCGTTTTCATCGCGTGCTCCGGTCACGGTGCCTTGTTGGTATCCGTAGAAAACGTTACGCTTCCACTGTTAGATGCGCCGGAGGACTGTTGAGATGCACGGGAAATCGCGTCTACTAAAACGAACGTTAGTGACTCTTAATGGACCGAGCCTGTAATAATAAAGCGGAAATCACACCTGGCTAGAATGTGGCACGTCGCGGCGCGCGACTCCCACGTTTGCTCGTCTTGTTCGGTTTAACCTTCGTTGTCGTCTCGGGGCTACGATGCCTTAAATTCTTCCGTTGGATATCGATCGAGTACGTATCTCTCCGAAAGATGCCATCGGCACACGAGATCGGTCTTTGTCCATTTCGTGAAGGGTGCATATTTGGCAGCGAAGTGTCCGCACGCGCGTCCGTCCGTCCCGCGCGGTGTTGGAGTGGATGCTGAGGCTTTGTCTCCGTCGTCTGGACAGCAGCATCGCGGGCGATCATGGAGAGCGCGGTAGGTGTTAGGGCCACAGCATCAGTGGTCCGATAACCTATTTTAAGAGGGTGGTTCTCCATTTGGCGGTGGTAATCTAGGTCTTATAAATAAAGCCTGTAATAAGTGCTTCATGTAGCACCCATCAGTGTGTAGGGCGCTGTTTAAACCTGCTGTTTCAAACCGGTCGCGTTGCTCTTGGTTCCCAGTGCAAAATGCTCTGTGTTAAATTGAAAATGTTCAGAAACTGGCCTAATGAACTTTGCAGGTCTCTAATTATTATTATTAGTGGTCGTACTGCTTGCCCTCCGGTCATGCAAACATGGTCGTGGTGCTAGGGTGAAAAACAGGCTTTCATTTAAAAAAATTATATAAATGTACATGTCAATAATGTGAATTCAGTTATTTACATTCAGTTTATTGAAGTTACATGAATAATTGTAATGACTGAAATAATTGGAACAGGTTGCATCCTTATGAGTGGATCTATCTCAGTCATATAATTTATGCAGTGTTTATGTCCTTCATACTGTTCCACCTGTGTGTGTGTGTGTGTGTGTGTGTATGTGTGTATATATAAATATGTGTGTGTGTGTGTATATATAAATATGTGTGTGTGTGTGTGTGTGTGTATATATATATATTGGGTGAAGAGGTCACAGGTGGTGTTGGACAGGAGTGCCCTGGTCCTGCAGGTAGAGAGTGTGGAGCGGAGCATTGTTTTCCTCCGTCAGGAGCAGCTGACGATGTTGCAGGCGTTGCACCTGGAGATCCTGTCCCTGCAGAAGCGCTGTACAGGTGAGTCCCCGCACACCGCACTGCTGCGGCAGCTCACCTTGCTGTCCACACACCAGAGTGAGCAGAACCGGCCCAGCACTGGTGCCCGAGTCGTGCAGAAGGATGTGGTCGCACAGCTCGCCTACAAATAACCGTACAGAGGTGATGTTTTTGTGGTCGGACAGCTCGCCTACAAATAACCATACAGAGGTGATGTTTTTGTGGTCGCACAGCTCGCCTACAAATAACCGTACAGAGGTGATGTTTTTGCTAACTGGTCACTCCTTTTGCCTCTAATACTGACCTTCTTTCCCATTTTTTGATGAGCTGTGCAGTCCAATTAACCTGCGTCATCATGAATCAGAGTGTGCAGAGGTATCGTTTAGACTGCAGGTTTTCAAAAGGCACAGTGACATGTCTTGAGAGTTCAACCTAGTTCATGGTGTCAGTCGATAATACGTTCGCATCAGGACAGGATGGGATAGCAGTGATGAGTAATATATTCGTGCTCGCCTTAAATCCAGTCAAACCTCTTGGCAACCAAAAACGTCAGGGAGGCAGTGCAGAGATACGGTACGTGTGATCTCCCAGCTCACGGCCAGCGGCCACACCCAGGCAGAGGCATTAGTGTGTGCTGGTGTGATATCCAGGCTGTACCACCCACCCTAGCATGAGGAGGGGGAAGGCTGGCTCCTCCCCCAGCCACCCCCGCCTCTCTGTAGGATGGCGTGGTCTCCACTAAGACTCCTGCGGGTCAATAACTTCCTGGCAGCGTGAGCCTTGTGTTCCCGCCCTCCCGTAATACAGTACGAGGCCGGATCACCCGAGCCCGTCTGCGTATGTGCTGAGGCAGCTGAACGAAGACCACAGCTGTGCTGCAATGTGCTGCTCTTTGTCCTGGAGCTCAGAGGCCCAGAGCTGCACGCTGACCAGGGAACTCAACCTCCCACTGACCCACCGGATCCTCGGACTCCCACGCTGCTGCTGCTGGGACTCTGTAAACGGACCCTGCGCTTCAACGGTGCTTTTCGTGTTTCCAAGGAAGAATGTAACGTGGATGTGGGAAAAATGGCAAAAATGGGGGGGGGGGGTGGTTTGGCGTTGTTAAAAAACAAACCAAACGTAAAAACAAAACAAAACCCTGCCTGTTGTTCTGTTACAGAATTGACCCAAGAGTTGAACTTGAAGCCTCCTGGTAAGAGTGAAATAGGTGGGTGCTCAGTCTCTTCCTAACAGTCAAACACTCACAGACACACAGGTCCCAGTGTACCTTAGACTAACAGTCAAACACTCACAGACACACAGGTCCCAGTGTACCTTAGACTAACAGTCAAACACTCACAGACACACAGGTCCCAGTGTACCTTAGACTAACAGTCGAACACTCACAGACACACAGGTCCCAGTGTACCTTAGACTAACAGTCAAACACTCACAGACACACAGGTCCCAGTGTACCTTAGACTAACAGTCTAACACTCACAGACACACAGGTCCCAGTGTACCTTAGACTAACAGTCGAACACTCACAGACACACAGGTCCCAGTGTACCTTAGACTAACAGTCAAACACTCACAGACACACAGGTCCCAGTGTACCTTAGACTAACAGTCAAACACTCACAGACACACAGGTCCCAGTGTACCTTAGACTAACAGTCTAACACTCACAGACACACAGGTCCCAGTGTACCTTAGACTAACAGTCAAACACTCACAGACACACAGGTCCCAGTGTACCTTAGACTAACAGTCTAACACTCACAGACACACAGGTCCCAGTGTACCTTAGACTAACAGCACTCAATCTTGCCATTTGTATGCCCACACCAGTGGATGATCAACAGAAGATAGAAGCACTACTGCATGTATAAAAATTTCGTAGATTCATAGATCATGTACAAATCATTAATCAAATGAATTTTAAAAGAAACATGTTATGTTCTCAGGCTCCTGAATCCAATACATTACAGCTGACTGCTGAGGTCCTAGTGCCTGTCCACCCATAATCCCAGGGAAAAGTCCATAGATTCGCCTTTTGCAACATATAGAAAATACATTGTTTATTTTCTGTTATTGGTTCGGTTTTGATTCTGAGTTTTTGTGCATTGTCTGGTCAGGGCTGTTGTGGAGCAGGTTGTGCATTGAGATGATGAGATGACTTGTGGAATAATTGTGGAATAATTGTGGAATAACGTTGACATTGCAAAAGGATCATTTGGACTCTGTGATCATGGCATTAGCATTTAAAGCGTATTAGTCTACCTTTTGGCTTTGGGAATAGTGTGTCCTTATAAGGTTTACGCAAAATGTGTCTGTGTAAACTGGGTCACTCTTGGTCACATGACAAGTCACATGCTTAAGTAATAGGAAGTAACTGACACTGCTGCCTGAACCATTATAGAAGAGAAAAATTCGTGAACTTGAGTATTTTTGAGAATTTTGTGCCTTCTTTAATATTATGTCAGGGTTAAAAGAAAATCCAGCTTTGAGAGTGCTGAGGGCACAAACGTGTGTGCTTTTGTGTATCTGCTCAGACCCTCTCTCCTCCACCAGTCTCATTTTCTCCCTCTTTGGCAAATTGATCCCTCTCTCCCACCCCCTGCACTCGTCTTCAGCGCAGTCCCAGTGGGGTTATCCAATTACCACTTGTTTTTCCTTTCTGCTGAGATTACGTTGGGCAGGGAGACAGGCGAAGAGACCAGCGGGGAGGCAGCTGTAGCAATGATGGAAAAAATCTAGTCGCTCCAATGTAATACATCGTCTTTTCAATGATTTTTGTGTAGCAAGAAACACTTGTGAAAGGCGTAGAAATGACCATGAATTAGTTCAACTTGAAACAGGATTTGTATGAACCGTATTCATAAAAGTAATATTTACTAGAAATTACATCAGTCAGTAGGCCTAATGGCGCACAGCTTGAACTGGTGACCAGCACTTTGAGAACAATCCGGTTTGAACGCCTAATTAGATCCAGGTCTCTTGTCAGATGTGCTACGCACGGGCGGTTAGGGGGCTTCAAATGGAGGAAGAGTGGAGAGCGTGAGGGAAGGAGGGATGAGAAAGGGAGAGGGCTCAGGCAACACAGCCTTCTTCTACGCTCACTGCAGGGGCTGCTGAGTGCGTCGTGAGGTGTGTCTGATGGCCCCACGCAGGGCATTATGGGCCGGGGTTACGCACACTGGCCTCGACACGAGAGCAGACGCACTGCTGCATTAGACAGATGCGAAATGAGAGAGTATAAATAGACGTGCACAGAAGGATAGACAGCCAGCCGTCTCCCGGTCCCACGTGGGCCATGTGTACGGGTCCTCGTGCTCTCGAGGGTGATTAGTTTGCAGTGTTTTTGTTCTGTGATTCATGTCTCATATTGTGCATTGTGGTTTTTGTTATTTTGCACAAGAAGTACAAAGGTCTGGGTGCATTAATCTGATTGGCTGAAATTACAAAGGTTTAAACAATTAGCCACCTGTAATACAGGCTGCAGTGTTATGGCTATAGAAAAGCCTGAAGCTGTCCGAAATGTGTAAGATAACATTGTTTAGGATTTAGGATACTAATCCGTGCCCTTATCTGCTCAGTGCGTTATTTTTTGGACTTTTCTTAATCTAGTCGGGAAGAGAACTCTGCGTAATTGTCGCTTTTGTTTCCTGCACGTTTTGTGGCGTTTTTGTGCCAGAGGTGCGTGAGGAAGAGGAGCGGCTGGAGGCGCGTTGCCGTGACGCGGAGGGCAGGCTGCGAGAGCAGGAGCGCTCACACGGCGAGCTGCGCCAGGAGCTCGGCCACAAGGGGGCGCTGGTGGGCGCCCTGCGGGCCAGCCTGAAGGAGAAGGAGAGGCGCTTCCTGGAGGAGCTGAAGAGGCGGAGCCACAGGACGGCCATGCTGAACGGGGAGCTGCAGAAGCAGACAGAGGCGGCGGCCTACCTGTCCTTCCAGCTGCACACCGCCAAGCAGAGGCTTCAGCACCAGCAGCGCCGGAGGCTGGAGAGGGCGGCGGCCGGTGCCGACAAGCCCCTCCCCCGCGCCACGCCCCTGCCCGCCTCCGGAGGAGGACCGCCTGCCGTCAAACCCAAGCGCCGTGGCGGCTCCGGGCTGGCCTCCTGCCACCGTGCGGAGCGGGCCAGGGAGTGTGTGCCATGCCTGAGGATCACGGGTCCTGAAGAACCCACGGCCATGCCCGACCCGGCGCTCTTCCTGCGACCGTGCAGACCGGCGGCGTGGCTGCACCACGGGCTGGCACCCCAGGGGGCCGCCGGAGGGGAGGGGCGGCACGAACCAGACCAGGCGGACCCGGCTGGCCGGCTGACGGCACCCATAGCTGCAGCTGCTTCCGCTGAGGGCCAGGCGGAGTGACCCAGGCGGAGTGACCCAGGCGGTGTGACCCAGGCGGAGTGACCCAGGCGGTGTGACCCAGGCGGAGTGACCCAGGCGGAGTGACCCAGGCGGTGTGACCCAGGCGAAGTGACCCCCCCCTGCCTCAGCCTCTCCAGCATCATCACCCTGCTTCTCCCTGCACTGCTGTCCTCCGTCACAGGGTGCACGGACAAGGGGAAAAAATAAAAAAGAGAGAAACCCTTTCTCCATCTGTAGTGGTGGCAGAACAAACCTTTCTATATTTGCCATGTGACTTAACTTCACAGAACTTTACACGGTATTCATTCAGAGAACGTGGTATGGGGGGGGGTTCTTTTGCGCAGTGTAGTGCATTTGAATTACCGGTGAGCGGACTGGCCGGGTTGCCCAGTACTGCAGTGTAGTTTTTCGTAGGAAGGACAGCCATAGGGCAGCTCGTGCTTGGCTCTATGGTAGGGTGTTTGTGTCTCTGGTGAGTTTCAGTCTGGCTTATTTCTTTTTTTTCCCCTCACTAATCAAGTGCTTATTGGACGCATTTGCTTGTGAGGTTTCCTGTACGCCCTTGTCAGTCCAGTCAGACACTGAAAGTGCTGCATTGCAGTTCACGCAGATCCGATCACTGCAGTTTCACTTCTTCTTTTGCGCCCCCCCCCCCCCTCATAAATATGAACCAGAAGTTTTCACCAGTACAGCACAACACACCGGTAGTGAACTCTGGGTTATGCATTCTAGAGCAGGGCCTGAGAATAGAGTGTGGCAGGCTTGTGTGTGTTTGTTGATCGTAAAGGGGCTGATGGAAAATCAAGGGGAGGAATTGTGATGAAATTGTGATAGGATTAATTTATGTGCGATGTAGAGCCTGTTTGATAGGTTAAATGGCCATGAAGGCAAGACTACCTTTCATGAAATAACCCTCTAGGAATCTCTAATATTAAAATTAACATATACTCGTCCTGGCATTTACGAGAACATTTTATAAACTTAGTCTTATGTCTTTGATTTGACTTGTTCAGGATGTTCCTTCCACAACCACTAGGTGGCTCTACTGTACCACTTATACTTCCACAAGATGTTATGCAGACGTAACATCGAATGGTAATTAACAATATACTTCTTGTTCTAGTCTAGCGATATTTATAATGTTGTACGGTGCTTAGGTCAAGCTAATAATAGCATCAGTAGCTTAGATGACCACAGTTTTTGACAACACCTCTGAAAGCAGCTCACAGAAGCACCCGCTGGTTTTCCAGAAACGGACAAAGCCAAGTTCAATTGAGGCACCCCATACATTGTCTAATTTAGACGAAGACTTGGCGTAATATAGACAGCCAGCCTCTAGAGTCACAGAGAGGACATGCTGCTGAATTCACATCATTTGAAATTCAGTTAAACCATCCCTAAACCCTAATGATGTTATTGTTCTAGATTTTAGATGTGCGTGAAGTACAAATCTGCAGTTATAACAAGTTCTTGTATTGCAACAGTGCAGATTGTACCACCGCCACGATATTGGGAAAAGAAAAAAACATTGTATACTTGTATTATCTATTGAAATGTTTTTATTTTTTGCCTATTGTGATTAGCCTTCCATGGATTGTAGTGGGAGGTGCAATGCTGCCCCCTAGTGGCAGCGTGATGTCCTGAGCGCTTAATCAGCTTTTTAACATGTTCCTTTCCCCATTTAGACAAGATTTAAGAATTGCTTAAACGCAGAGATGGTCAGCCTTGAACAAATGTATAGTTTGATAGTGTAAGGGCTTTCTTAATCTGATGTGTTAAGAAAATGTCCAGAGTGGAAAATCACTGTCTTCCCTTCTCAAGAGTGATATACATTTTCTGACTGTTACATAACATAAAGGTTTGGCACTAATTAACTGTGCTACCATTGAGATTACATTTTATAAAGTCTTGAAACCATTTACCTATAATCTCTTTGGTCTTTGACATGAGACACTGTTCACCAAAATTATGCAATAATCCACTACACTCTCTGCAATGTGTGATTAAAGAGTTCTTATCCTTAACTGACTGTGAAGGCTTCCTTGTGAAATTCTTTCTTTGTTTACCCAATACCATTAGGCCATTTTGAATAAGTGACCAATGCATTTCAGTAGGACGTCAAGATGAAGGAATCTAAAAAAAATTGACTACTTTGGTAATTAAAAATTTGCCAAAGACCCTGACTGAAATGTATATTACTCATCTGAACTGTATATTTGCTAATTACTTTAATTATTTGCTCAAATTAGAGTAAGCAAAAACATGACATGCAGTGACTCATTGTTGCGACCCCTTGGACTTTATATGTTTCCTATTTTAAAACAATGCAAATTGTGCTTGCCTAATATTAAAGTACTCTCTAACCCTCATATACAGTAATTGAAGATGACCGGTGTGTTAATTTTAGGAAATTGGAGTGACTTCTAAAGCATATGTTACATGGCCTCTTCACAATCTGACCAAATGGATGTAAGTCTTAATAAAATCAAAGGCCTAATGATCGCGAAATGAACTGGCGATTAATACCACATGAGCATAAAAACGTATTTTTAAGCCAATAGGAAACCTTTAAACCAAATTTGAAAACACTTGTTTTGTTTGTAGCGCACTGTTTCAAAAGTGTTCCATTATGCACTTAGGCAAGGAAAGCCTTTTAAAATCAAATAAAAGTAGATTGTGGGGGTTTTGTACATTTTCAAGCAAAAATTACAGGCCATGTCATATAGGTTATGCACTTTCAATTAGCCTATCGTAATGTAAAAACAGTATTTAAAGGAATTAATCTAGCACTAAACCTTAAAACACATTTATTCTGCCAAGTCTATTTATATTATTTGAGTGTGTCCCCCACTACCTATGCATACTAATGACATGAAATACTGCAGGACTGTAGCTAGCCAGCCAAGTCACTGGAGATAGCCTGCTAGCTTGCTAAAAAGCAATTGCAATTATTATAGGTACATACATTATGCAATTGCAATTTATAAGTACATTTTAAACAAGTAGATTACAATACCCGTTTCATATTAAATAAATGGGTGATCTTGCAAAGCTGTTTTTTGTTTATTAGTCTCCTGAATCAATAATAAATCTTCGAATTATCTTTTTTTGTTGACAGAATTTGACAGATTATTTTTTTTTTATGTAATTACCACATCAGAGATTTTTTAAGGGTTATTGCAGGGATAAATTCTACATTTAAGGTGGTCTGAGAAGAGCGTGTGGACTTAATGGCCCGTGCGACTCGCCGTAGCTGAGACGCGTGTGGGTGGAGAAATACAAAGGCAAAGAGGTCAAGAACAGAACCACGTGGGCCAGGTCTGCCCTTCTAACGCCGAGTTGTTTTTGTGGTCCTGCCGCGTCTGCATGTACCTCGCCCGTCACCCGGACCGATCCACTCGCTCGAACCGACCCACTGACCCGCGTCCCGTCCCCAAGCGACGGATCTCTGCTGCCGAGAGTGAGGCCACGTTTCCTTGAAGAAATCACGAACATGGTGAGCAAGACGGAGGATGTCCCAGCATCGGTGCCCAACTGCGCCTCTGTGGAGCTTGTGAAGGACAGCGAGACGCAGGGACGTAAAGGGACCAAGGAGACGGTTGTGAAGGATCCGTGTCCGTACGGTGAGCATGGCGTGATCTCTGGTGTGATCTCTGGCTATCCAGGTTTGATCCAAGACCTTGAGCTGGACAGCTTCAGCCTTCGGAGACATTGCGGTGCACCATCTAGATACCCAGGGCTATGCTAATGCCACTGCTGACCCTAAATGTTCTTAAGGATCTAGATGAATCCCAGTGCCGCTAATACACATTATAACGTTTATAATGAGGGGGGAGGTCTTTACTGACAGACCAGGCGACATGTAGGTAGTTAGATAATCTGTAGCCACCAGGGTTCTCACCAGTCACCTTTCATGTCACACCTGCCAACACTGACGACCTTTAAAGCCGCATCCAGCTAAATGTTTAGAGTCTGTCCAGCTGACATCCTAACAGTGCTCTCTGTGCTGTGAGGGTGCTCTCTGTGCTGTGAGGGTGCTCTCTGTGCTGTGAGGGTGCTCACGGTGCTGTGAGGGTGCTCACGGTGCTGTGAGGGTGCTCACGGTGCTGTGAGGGTGCTCACGGTGCTGCTGTGCGTGGAGATCTGTGAACTGTGACCCAGCACAGCCATCTAGTGCAGTAGAGCCGAACACGAGCCCAGTCTGTCTGAACCCCGGTTCTACACTCGCTCCTTCTCCATGCAAAATGAACCTTACTGGGAGGTTAACTTGTTTTTTTTTTTTTTTTTCGGTTCGTTGGCGTTTCGTGTCACCATCTCGCAGCCCGACCCGCGTGGACCGCAGAAGGCGGCGAGGAGCTCGCGCACGTCCCGCAGTAGCGAGTGAACTGAAGGTCACCTTCATCGGAACCTTCCAAACCCAGACGTACAGATAGGGGGTGCCGTGCAATTCCGCTTTAACTCACGGTTAATTCTTACCGAGCCCACGACCATTTCCATAACCTGCTCATATAAAACTCATTAAAATATAAGCTTAAGTTACTAGGTCACGTACGGCTCCCTCGGTCTCCACTAGAGGCTCGTTTCCTGCCGCCGCCCCCCTCCCCGTTTGAAATGGTAGCGGCGCGACCAGGAAGCGGAAGCTGTCGCTCATGGAGAGTCATGGCGCATGTGTGCCGACAGAAGGTTATCGCTCTCTGGTAGACGTTGAGCGGCCGTGTTGGTAAGTGTGGGCTGTGCGGACCGCGCTGCTCTTATACCGTCGATCTCACGGGACGAGTCGCGATGCGAAACGTCCAGATGAGGAACCATGCCCGGTTTTGTTGATGAGTTGTAGCACTTGGCGTTGACTTGAGTTGGCAGGTCAGTGTGGTTGAAGGACCTTGGAGCAGGTCGCTGGCTGCGCTGATGTTGCGCCTGGATGTTGTGATGATCCGGTTGACTGGTTGAGTTGGGACGGTTTTGGAGATGCTTGATCTGGGGATTAAAGCAGTCTAGATGAGAGTTTGACTGTTCTGGCTTTTATTTTCTTTGCTTTAGCCATTCCACTACTTGTCTGCAGACCAGCTGGACTGGATGTTTCTAGCTGTACCCCTGCAGATCCTTTGACTCTGATATATCTGCACGTTTTGGACGTCCGTTTGGGACACGTGGCTGATTCTAGTTCCGTCTGTCTTACCGGTATCACAGTTTTTCAGTTTTACTCGGCGATTTCTGTAACTAACGCGCCTGTGCGTTTGTCCTTTAATGTGCCAGATGTTGCTGCCGTTGGACATTTTTAAATGTTATATATTTTATTGGTACTGAAGCCCCGTCAAAAACAAGGCGATCAGTGTGGGCTGCAGTATGAAGACTGATAACTGACTACGGTCTTCTAACGGCACTACTGTCTGAGATGTACGGCTGGCACGTCAATCATTTACAGATAAATCCGCTATTTTGTGATCTGGCTGTCAATTTACTTTCCTGTTGATGGTAGACTTTAACCATGTACCTTTTCTTTCTAAACCCGAGTGACTTTATTTTGCCATAGAAATTGTTAGCCATTGATTCAAAAGATTTGCATGGTGGTACTTGTTAATAAGTGATCTGTAATAAACATTTTGCAATCTTGGGCTGGAAAAGGGCAACACCAGATGACTTTAGTTATGTTTTGCAGGGTTTTAACAGTAGTCAGTAAGTTGGTTGACAAGAACAGGATATTCAGTCATGCTGAGAATCTATTCTTACATTCTGCTTGATGTTTTGTTGACGGACAAACTACTCTTTGACCCGCTGATCAAAGTGTCTCTTGTAGTTGGATCAGAGAGATGAGTGGGGCCCCCAGGGAGACGCCAGTCCCGTACAGCGGCCCCTCTCCCAATGATTTACCAGCGAGACACAAGCCTGATACAAGGTGTTGACCTTCAACGGCTCCCTTACGTGGTTCCTCACCAGTAATTCTTCCCTAAGATGGCTAGAGGAGCGCATGCTGACATGGAGATGACTCCAATACGCCTGCAGATCATTGTCTGAATGAGATCAGCTTTGTGATATTGTACTGCTCGGGGCGACTGGCAGTCAGGACTCCAACCACATCACCACAAAAGAGGCAAAGGGTGTAGGTTTTGCGTTTGGTGTTGTGCAATGTGGAGATGCGATCGGCCCCTGGAATACTTTGCTCCGGTGTTGAAGCCTGCCAAGCCTGTTTTGCGGTTTCCAGGAGGCAGCCACTTGGAGTGGTGTTTATGCTGCTGGAAGCCTTTTGAAGACCAGTGGAGGGAGTTCTCGGGAGTTTCCTTCACTTAGGAAACCCCACTGAGCAATTTAAATAAGTGAAATATACTATTTGCATTATTATTGTCATCATTATCATTATTATTCTAAAATAATGATATCGTAATAATAAAAATACTAATGATAATTTAATAATGATAATTTAATAATGATGATGTAATAATAATGGACAGCCTGCATTATGTGGCACAGCTTGAGATGACACTGTAAGGTGATTTAGTGGAGAACTTTGTGATTTGGTATAAGAGCTATAGCGGTTAGGGCACCAGGGATTTGCTTCTATAATTTTAACATGTCTTCTAAACTGACCATCTCTGTGTTTTTTACAAACAAGACCAAGTACCGCCCTTTGCTATATCATGTGATTTACCCCCCTGAGGTCGTCCATCTGAGGAGATGCCTGCGTTTGTTGCTACGGCCCTGACGCCGGTTACCTTGAAGTCAGTCAAGGACAAACGGCAGTTGTCTCAAAAGCAAACAGCAACCCTTTGCCGTGCCGTAAACAGCTGTGGCTTTGCAGTGGTCAGAAAACACGCTGTTCAGTTGTTTGCTGTCTACGCCGACTTCTCCACGTGTGATAAACACACAGCCTCCGTTTGAGGCAAACCCTGACCCGTGTCTGGGTCGTTGCCCGGCGTGACGATCGGCCATTCAGCGTGGCTGCCGTGTTCGCTGACACCAATATGGGCTGCTGTTGCCATGGAGATCTCTTGACGGTCCTCGGTGTCCCGCAGGTCTGGATTGTGTGCGGTTGATAAGGCATGACTGTGTCCTGGCAACTGTCTTGTGACTTTTAATTGGCTAACTCGTAATGGGAAAACCAGTCCTTCTACTTTCGTGGCTGTTAGTTTTATCGATGACGCGAAATAAAAGCTGTTCATCAAACTGTGGAATTACGCTTTTGATTTTTGGGGTGCAGGACTAACTAGACCTTGTAGGGTTCGGCCGTATTTCCCCCAAATGTGCGATCAGCAGCTTTCACATGCAGCCTGGTGATCGTGTCTCCTGTGCCGTGTCCGGGACACAGGGGTAGCAGCCACAGCCGTGATGAACGGAATCGGAGGACACGACCAGGCCGAGGAGGCGGAGTCTAAGCAGGACGGCAGCAGCGACACCGACCCTGGCGACGATTCCAACGAGCAGGAAGTGATCGTGATTCAGGACACTGGCTTCACTGTGAAAGTTCAGGCACCAGGCATCGAGCTCTTCGACCTGCAGGTACGCCCGACCCCCGACCTCCGACCCGCGACCGCAAACGATGCGTGCCGCTGTAAAAGAAACGTGTCCATTTGTCCCCTTCCAGGTGTCCCCGCAGGAAATGGTTCAAGAGATCCACCAGGTCCTGATGGACCGCGAGGACACGTGTCACCGCACCTGCTTCTCCCTACAGCTGGACGGCAACGTGCTGGACAACTTTGCGGAGCTCAAGTCCATCGAGGGCCTTCAGGAAGGGTCTCTTCTCAAGGTGGTAGAAGGTACGCTCCGCCCCGCGTCCGTCCGTTTGCGACCGAGGCGTCCGTGTTCGTTCGTGGACGCTCAGGCGTTTCTCCTGCTCCTTCCCCGCCCCCTCCAGAGCCCTACACGGTGCGTGAGGCTCGCATTCACGTCCGTCACATCCGGGACCTGCTGAAGAGTCTGGACCCGTCCGACGCCTACAACGGCGTGGACTGCAGCTCCCTGTCCTTCCTCGGCGTCTACACGGACGGGGACCTGGCAGGTGCGCGTGAGCCGGGATTCGTTATCTGCGAGGGCTGACGTTTGCTTTTGATCCGAACGTGCGTTTGTTTGACGTTCGTTCCGTCTTTTGTTCCACAGACAGCGGCAAACGCAAGAAGAAGAGTAGTGAGCTTGAGCAAATTGACTGCACTCCTCCTGAACACATCCTGCCCGGCAGCAAAGAGCGCCCCCTGGTGCCCCTCCAGCCACAGAACAAAGACTGGAAGGTGAGAAGGCAAATTTAACACCTGTGTCACGTCACTGTTCCTTGGGACTCTCTGTATATTTGATGGGGTGTTTGAGCGCGTCTCCCAGCAGTGAGTGAGATGTTTATTAGTGCTCACCTACCTGCTCCTCTCTCCACAGCCTCTCCAGTGTCTGAAGGTCCTCACCATGAGTGGCTGGAACCCTCCGCCCGGCAACAGGAAGATGCACGGAGACCTGATGTACCTGTACGTCGTAACTGTAGAAGAGAGACACGTCAGCATCACGGCGTCCACGCGCGGATACTACCTCAACCAGTGAGCGTCCCACCGCCGTTCCCTCACGTCTTCCTTCTGTGTGTGTGTGTGTGTGTGTGTGTGTGTGTGTGTGTGTGTGTGGGACAACAAGCTATAGACGAGTTGTATGCTGGTACCCTGGGGTCATTAAAGACAAAAGGGCTGACGTCTGCGTTCGCATGTTTGAGATGAGAATTTAGTAGATAAGCTGACTGAATTGAGCTAGTATTTACATGAATTGGGAATATGATGTTTTTAACTGCAGGATATAAATTGCTGTGTAACATGGCTTCTTATGTTCAGTCAGTTTCTGGGTTTCTGATGGCACGTAGTTTGAAGGCAGTTCTGCAAAGTGGAATCTGTTGATTGTGTGAGTGTTTAACAGTCCTGTAGTAGTTCAGAAATCGAAAATTGAGTTTGTGATTAGTAGCACTGGCTGTGTGATTTTGACCGATGTATTTGATGGAGAAACGAGACCGAATAATCCTGTATTTTCCATTGAACATGAAACGTATATGCTGCACGTTACACTCCTGTACAGATGCATTATGGGTTGGAAACAAAGGGCAGAAAGGTCATGGCCTTCCACAAACGTTCCAGTGCATCGAACCTGTCGGATCGTTGAGCAGCAAACTGTATTTACGACAAGACTGAGTGGAGACAACCACTGGATGTTTGTAGACCTTGAGTGCACACTAATACACACACACACACACACACACACACACAGAGATCAGCCGTAACATTCAAACCACTGATTTCGAAAGCATTTTATTTACATTTATTTACACCTGTGATGGTGGCACCTGTCAAGGGTTGGGCTGTATTAAGCAGTAAGTGAACAGTGAGTTTCTGGAGTGTATGTGTTGAAAGCAGGAGTAAGGGAGGTGTGAGGGCCAGACGGTGGGAGGAGCATCTCCAAACTGGCAGCTTGTGTGAGATCTTCCTGGTAATGCAGTAGTTGGTTCCTAGTAAAAGTGGTCCGGGGAAGGACACCCAGTGACCTGGCGACAGGGTCGAGGTTGTCCAGGCTTCAGTGATGCATGTGGGGGGTGCCCACAAGGCTGGGGGGGGGGGGGGGGGGGGGGGTGTGCCCACAAGGCTGGGGGGGGGGGGGTGTGCCCACAAGGCTGGGGGGGGTGGGGGGGGGGGGTGTGTGCCCACAAGGCAGTGCATCGCAGTGCATCGCAGGTTTGGTGTGTGTGTGTGTGTGTGTGTGTGTGTGTGTGAGCCTCCTGTACTTTGCCACCATGATTAGAATCTTTTGCTCTTTCGTATACATGTAACCACACAGTAGAAACGTTAAATGCTTTCGTGGGAATAAATTTATTTTGTTTTATTTGTTTGTTTACAGAAAAGATATTCAATAAGTATTCGATTATTATTAGATGTTATTAAATTACACAACTCTGAAATGTAACTAGTAAAGTTGTCTCAACTTGCAAACACACACTGACCAAACTGTGGTCCATGTAAGTCAGCTGCAGGTTTGAACTCTTCTCTTCTCTAGAATTTCTCATTTTCTCATTATCATTTTATACATTCAGGATGCACCTCTGCATGTCATGTTTTATGAAATTGGCATAATATTATTGCTGTTTGAGTAATTATGTACATTGTATTACAACATTAATGTTGCATCATGGTGATGTATTTGTATTAAAAACACAAAATATAGATTTTAAATGTCAGCGTCACAATTTTTGACACTGCAGCAAAGTATTCAAATTCTAATAGTAATAAAGTGTGTAAAAGCAAAGTATTCAAATTCTAATAGTAATAAAGTGTGTAAAAGCAAAGTATTCAAATTCTAATAGTAATAAAGTGTGTAAAAGCAAAGTATTCAAATTCTAATAGTAATAAAGTGTGTAAAAGCAAAGTATTCAAATTCTAATAGTAATAAAGTGTGTAAAAGCAGTCCCATGTTTGCTACTGAGTTTTTAGGCTGGATGACGAGGTTTCGGGATTATTCTTGGACGATTTTGGGGAAAAGCGTGTTGAATTGTTGGTTGTTCCAGGTCCACCACCTACACGTTCAACCCGAAGCCCGCCAACCCCAGTTTCCTCAGCCACTCTCTGGTGGAGCTGCTGGGTCAGATCAGCCCGGCCTTCAAGAAGAACTTCGCTGCCCTGCAGAAGAAGAGGTGAACGCCACGTTCCCCCCCCCCCTCCTGCGTGTCTGGTCTCCAGCCACCAGTCCCATGCTAGTCGTTCAGGATTACTGAATCATGTTTCCAGGGTTTATTTTGATCAACGTTTTGAGGTTTGAAAGTTCTTGTGTGTAAATTGTAATGAATATTTTGATATGAATGTGCTGCAGAGTCCAGAGACATCCGTTTGAGAGGATAGCCACACCCTTCCAGATGTACAGCTGGACCGCTCCGCAGATCGACCACGTCATGGACTGCGTGAGGGCGGAGGACGCCTACACCTCCCGCCTGGGCTACGAGGAGCACATACCTGGCCAGGTAAGTCAGGCGTAGTTTTTGTCTTACCGTGTCGAACCCTTCAACGTGATCTTGAATGTGTTCTACTCTTCACCGTAGACCAGAGACTGGAACGAGGAGCTCCAGACTACTAGAGAACTGCCTCGCAAGAACCTTCCAGAACGTTTGCTCAGAGAGAGAGCCATTTTCAAGGTAGGTTTTACACTATCCAGGACTCTGATTGGTGGACTTTGAATCCACCCTAACACCCAAAAATCCACCCAGCTGGAGAGTGTGTCTCAATCCTTCGCTTCTTCAGGTCCACAGCGACTTTGCAGCAGCGGCCACGCGTGGGGCCATGGCGGTGATCGACGGCAACGTGATGGCCATCAACCCCGGCGAGGAGACGCGCATGCAGATGTTTATATGGAACAACATCTTCTTCAGCCTGGGCTTCGACGTGCGGGATCACTACCGCGAGCTGGGCGGAGACGCGGCGGCCCACGCCGCCCCCACCAACGACCTGAACGGGGTGCGGGCGTACGGCGCCGTGGACGTGGAGGGCCTCTACACGCTGGGCACGGTGGTGGTGGACTACCGGGGCTACCGGGTCACCGCCCAGTCCATCATCCCCGGCATCCTGGAGCGCGAGCAGGAGCAGAGCGTCATCTACGGCTCCATCGACTTCGGCAAGACGGTGGTGTCCCACCCCAAGTACCTAGAGCTGCTGGAGAAGACCAGCCGGCCGCTGAAGGTCCAGCGTCACGCCGTCCTCAACGAGAAGGACGTCGCCGTGGAGCTCTGCTCCTCCGTGGAGTGCAAGGGCATCATCGGGAATGACGGGCGTCACTACATCCTGGACCTTCTGCGCACCTTCCCGCCCGACCTCAACTTCCTGCCCGTGGAGGGGGAGGAGCTGAGCGTGGAGAGCAGGAAGCAGGGCTACCCGCGTCTGCACCGTCACCGCCTGGCCTGTCTGCGGCAGGAGCTCATCGAGGCTTTCGTGGAGCACAGGTACGCCGACAGCAGGCCCCGCCCCCTTGGAGGACGTCCAATTGAAAACCGCGTTCTTTCTTTTTCTTTTGGACCCCAGAAAACATCATTTTGAGACGATAGTTGCCGCATTCTAATTGCCAGAATTCACTGCATGTCCTCTGATGGTGTTGTGTGTGTGTGTGTGTGTGTGTGTGTGTGTGTGTAGGTACCTGCTTTTCATGAAGATGGCAGCACTGCAGTTAATGCAGCAGAAAGCGAACAAAGATGGCCGAAACGCCGCCTTGCCCGAGAGCGTCACCCCCAGCGCGTCTCTCCGGGCCTCGGAGAAGCTTCCGGAAGCCGGAGCGACCGCCTCCTCAGAGTCCACAACGGCGTGCGAAGACGAGCCGACGGAAAAGCCCGACTCCGCCTCGGCGGAGATCCAGACCACGGCGACCACCAACGGTACCCACGAACCCGCGTCTCCAGAGATCCAGAACGGGGGCTGTGACGGTTCTCTGGAGGGTAAGGAGGCCGAAACGATACCGGGACTGTCGCAGGCTAAAGAACTGGCGGAGTCTTTGGCAGCAGAAGATGGATCCGGTATCGGTACGTCCCGCGAGAAGCCCAGCGTGAGCGGTCTGAAAACGGGAGCGCCAAGCTGGCAGGGGGGTGCACGCACGCTCCGCCCCTGGCCGGGCCATATGCTCCAAGTTCACTTTAGTCTTCGGGGTGGTGATGTTGAGTTCTCTTGTTAATCCTCTGTGGACCTTGTCTGAGGGCTCCTGGTCCTGAAGGCATCTCCTGGCCCAGTCTGAGCGCTCCCGTTCTCCGCAGGTTCCCGTAGGAGCGACTGCGTCTCTGTGATGGTACAGCGAGGAGACCACAGTGCTCCTTGGGTCTCTTCACTGGTCTCGTTCTGCCTGACTCCCGTAACATGTTTTAAGCCTGTGATGGGTCAACGTGTGTAGTGTTGAACCGCGACTCTAAACACTCTGACCGCTGGTAGTCACTCTCTCTGCTACCTACTAACCATCATTTCAGCTCCGCAGCACATGGGGGGGTCTAATCAGACCAACTTACATCGGTGTCGATGTTGTTTCAGTGGAATGAATAAAACATTTCTTTCATTCTGTCTGTATATCTTTAATGCCGAATTCATCCTAACTCCGTACTGCACGTTAACAGACCCCAAGAGCCGCGAAGTTGTCCTCAACGCCTGCAAAGCTGTGGGCTCCGTCAGCAACACCTCCTTCGACATCCGCTTCAACCCGGACATCTTCTCCCCGGGTAAGGAGAGCGAGAGCTTTCAGAGGGGGTGGGAGGGCATATTTGGGAGGGCTTGTTTGTCCGAGCAGCCGCGCTGAGCCGTGCCCTCATGTTCTAGGAGTGCGTTTTCCCGACGGCAGCGGCGAAGACGTCCGCAGGCAGCAGCAGCTCCTCAAGGACGCGGCCGCCTTCCTGGTGTCCTGTCAGATCCCCTCGCTGGTGAGCGCCTCCGGGGGACGCTCGCACACTCTCGCACTCTCGCACTCTCGCACCCTCTCGCACACTCTCGCACGAGCGCACACTCTCGCACGAGCGCACACTCTCGCACGAGCGCACACTCTCGCACGAGCGCACACTCGCACAGTCTCGCACGAGCGCACACACTCGCACACTCTCGCACGAGCGCACACTCTCGCACGAGCGCACACTCTCGCACGAGCGCACACTCTCGCACGAGCGCACACTCTCGCACACTCTCGCACGAGCGCACACTCTCGCACACTCTCGCACACTCTCGCACGAGCGCACACACTCGCACACTCTCGCACGAGCGCACACTCTCGCACGAGCGCACACTCTCGCACGAGCGCACACTCTCGCACGAGCGCACACTCTCGCACACTCTCGCACGAGCGCACACTCTCGCACACTCTCGCACACTCTCGCACGAGCGCACACACTCGCACACTCTCGCACGAGCGCACACACTCGCACGAGCGCACCACTTCTGTTCCGTTGCTCTCCAACCGAGCCCCGCCCTCTCCTCCGTGCAGATAAAGGACTGTCTGGACCACACGGCCCTGCCGATGGACGGAGCCACTCTGACGGAGGCGCTACACCAGCGTGGCATCAACGTCCGCTACCTCGGGAGCGTGCTGGAGTTCGTGGACAAGATGCCGGCCAAAGCCCAGCTCGACCACTTCTACGTAAGCTCGGATGCTCTCTGCTCAGACCTCCCGCTCGAGGTTTCTCATGCATGCGTGTTCCTTACGTGGTTTTACGCTTTTCCTGGTTGCAGAGAATAGGAATCACTGAACTCATCACGAGATGCGCAAAGCATATCTTTAAGACCTACCTCCAGGTGAGCTCTCCGTTTTCCAAATGATAGTTGTGTGTAGTGTCAAATGCAAGTGTTCCTCATAGTGTGTGTGTGTGTGTGTGTGTGTGTGTGTGTGTGTGTAGGGCGTAGAACTTTCGGCCCTGTCCGCTGCTGTCAGCCACTTCCTGAACTGCCTCCTGAGCTCGTACCCCGATGCGGTGGCTCACCTGCCCGCAGACGAGCTGGTGTCTCGCAGGAAGAACCGGAAGAGGCGGAACCGGGTGCCCGGGGCGGGAGACAACACGGCCTGGGCCAGCCTGACCCCCAGCGAGCTGTGGAAGAGTGTGGGCTCGGAGGCGTGCGGTTATTATAACTTCACCCTGCAGTGGTGAGGGACACGCCCTTAGCCGTCAGACGTGCATCACCTCCACGTTTAGGTCACTCGTACATTCGGCTTCTTGTCATTCGCTACGCTTCACTACGTAGCTTTGTACGTTCGGCTGGTTATAAAATCGCAATCGGCACTGCAGTTAACAGAACTGGGCTTAATCGTGTGTTTGGATGTTTTAAAATCGATGGCTGTGAAACTGGTTTAGGCTTGTGAGTCTGACGTGGTGGTGGTGATGGTTGTGCAGGACTATAGCGTTTTCGAAGCTTCATTCACATTGCAAAGCATAACTTTGATCTCCATTAAATATACATTTGTCTTTGCAAATAACTAGCAAACAAGGTCAGTGTTGCTGCAGTGTCTTGAAAAGTAAACCTTTCAATTTTCTGGAACTTTTTCCTGAATGTATGTTCTGTTCAGCGTGTTTTTCTGTTTTGGTTTTCATCCAACAGTGACTATATAGAAGAGAATTAGAGACTCTGCTATTAACACTACCTCTGGGAACCCAATTTATAAACATAACATCATAAGAAGAAATGATGATTAACTCAACTGCTGTATACACCCTAAATAAATACATTTGACTAGAGTCTCCCTAGCTGACGTACAGTGTGCTATAGCGCATTAAAAACTAAACACCCTTTACCTAATGTGTTTGACACAGTGAGAGTGTGGACCAGGCCGTGGAGAAATACGGCCTACAGAAGACCACGCTCCTGAGAGAAATCTCCATCAAAACGGGCATCCAGGTACAACCGGCCGTGGTCTTGTCTCCGTGGTCGTGTCCGAGCGAGGGTCTGGCGGACGTGAACTGACGCCGTGTCTCCTTGTGCCCACAGATCCTGATAAAGGAGTACAACTTCGACAGCCGCCATAAGCCAGCCTTCACTGAGGAGGACATCCTCAACATCTTCCCTGTGGTGAAGCACGTCAACCCCAAAGCCTCCGACGCCTTCCACTTCTTCCAGAGTGGCCAAGCCAAGGTCCAGCAAGGTGAAGGAGCCTCGTGTAGCTCAGCTTGTGTTGTAGGTGACGTAGTCTGTAACGGCTGAGGGTGGTGGTGTAGGTTGGTATTGCACAGTGGAGATACTATCTTGCCTTCCATATAGTAGAGGTTTCTCCACAGATCAGGAATTGATTAGTCTGAGGAGATGAGTGAAATCCAGACTGTGTTGACCCGCGAGACGTTGTTGGTGGCAGAACGCTGGTTGCTGACCGGCTGTCCCTGTGCGTGTCCGCTTAGGTTTCCTTAAGGAGGGCTGTGAGCTCATCAACGAGGCCTTGAACCTCTTCAACAATGTTTACGGAGCCATGCACGTGGAGATCTGTGCCTGTCTACGCCTCCTCGCCCGTCTCAACTACATCATGGGTGACCACGCCGAGGTCCGGCCCACGCGCTCACGCCCGCACGTTTCTTCTCAGTGGGTCCAGTTTGGCGTTTGGGCTAAACACCTCCTTCCTCTTTGCAGGCTCTCAATAACCAGCAGAAAGCTGTTCTGATGAGTGAGAGGGTACTGGGAATTGAACATCCCAACACTATTCAAGAATATGTAAGTGTGTGTGTGTGTGTGTGTGTGTGTGTGTGTGTGTTGGACTTAACATTATTCTCCTTTGTCATCGATCACTGGGCTCACTGACGAATCGATGAATTGTTTGTGTGGCTGGGTCCTGTAATTGCCTCTTTAGCGCCCTCTGCTGGTTCTCAGTAACGCCGTCCGCTTGTTTCCTCCAGATGCACTTGGCTCTGTACAGCTTCGCCAACGGTCAGCTGTCCACTGCCCTGAAACTGCTGTACCGTGCACGCTACCTCATGCTGGTGGTGTGTGGGGAGGACCATCCTGAGATGGCCTTGCTAGACGTAAGTCATGACGAGAGAATTAATCACGTGCTGATTTTATTTTTTTTATCTCTCTAGACCGTGTGAGTATAATAAGAAGCGTCACGCACACACGTCTACGCGGGTTTAGTGAACTTTGTTTAATATAAGCATATGACATTTACCTACGGAGACAGTGACCTTCTAGTTGTCTTTTTTTGAATTGACACGTCACCACCGACACTAATAAAGAGGCGTGGTGGTGGTGATGATGATGATGAAGACCCTGTAGCTGACTCTCTCGTTGTGTCCTTTCCTCTGTAGAGTAATATTGGTCTGGTGTTACACGGGGTGATGGAGTATGATCTGTCGCTGCGCTTCCTAGAAAATGCCTTGTCCATCAACTCCAAATACCATGGTCCCCGCTCCCTCAAAGTGGCCCTCAGGTGTGTGTGTGTGTGTGTGTGTGTGTGTGTGTGTGTGTGTGTGTGTGTGGACTGATGAGTCAAATGTGTGTGGAATGATGAGTCAAAACTCACGTCAGTTATTCTGTTTGAGTTTGCTGCCGTCTTGGTTGTTTTTCAAGAGCATAACGCACGTGTACGCCCTCTGATGCAGCTCTAGCCACAGGGCCGTGTGTGTGTGTGTGTGTGTGTACGTATCTCAGTCTTCTCTGTGCTTGTGTGCAGTCATCACCTGGTGGCCCGTGTGTACGAGAGCAAAGCTGAGTTCCGCTCTGCTTTGCAACATGAAAAGGAAGGCTACACTATTTACAAAAACCAGGTAACACACACACACACACACACACACACACACACACACATGCGCACACACACGCACGCACGCATGTCCGTGTACTGTAGTGGCGTAGCGTTGGCTTTGGTCAAGCGTGATTTTATTTTATTTTAAATTTTCTGGAGTGAGAAGCAGCCTCATAAGTCAGAGTTTCTGTTCCCCTCGAGTCAGAGACACCCCCCCCCCCCCTCATGTACCGCCGTCTCAAGATGCTGCTTCACGATGGCATTAGCCAAACACTCTTACCTCTTAAAGGCGTGTTGGCACTTTTTTAATAACCTATTGATGTGCAAGAAACAAATATTGAATTTGTTGTGAACATAAAGGTTTCTCTGGAGAGCTATACTCTCTGTAAACAGAACCTGGAGAGATCTTAAATCTTCTACTGACACACACACACACAGGTGAGGTAATGTTGATATTCAAATTTCCTCTATACTGCATTCTTACTGATGCTCTAAAATATATAAATGAATCAAACATCTTGTTGCGGTTGTTTTCAGTTCAGGTTCTCCTCATACGCTGCATTGTCACAACAATAAAGTATGAGGTGTTTACTTTGTTGATCTGTGTATGATGCACTCGGTGCTTGAGGCGACAGTAACAAACGGTAAAGGTGAACGTCAGAACGCCGTCAGATATGGAGCTGCTCTGTGGTGCTCAGGTGTGCTGAGGTTCTGAGGTTTCTTCGCAGGTGGGAGAAGCTCACGAGAAGACGAAGGAGAGCTCGGAGTATCTGAAGTACCTCACCCAGCAGGCGGTGGCCCTGCAGAGGACCATGAATGAGATCTACAAGAACGGCTCCAACGCCAGCATCATGCCCCTGAAGGTTAGTCACACAGCCCCCGTGCTCTCTTGCCGCTTTCTGATTGGCCGCTAGCTGACGTTTTGATGGTGTGTCCCCCCCCCCCCCCCCCCGTGTAGTTCACCGCTCCGAGCATGGCCAGCGTCCTGGAGCAGCTCAACATCATCAACGGCATCATCTTCATTCCTCTCAGGTAGGTCTGACGTGGTTCTTTGTTGAAATGGCCTCCATTGTGGGGGGGGGGGGGGGAGGGTTTTATTGTGACTGTAACCATTACTTGGTCATTCTGGGCAGCCAAAAGGACCTGGAGACCCTGAAGGTGGAGGTGCAGCGTCGGCAGCAGCTGCAGGACTCCGGGAGGAACCCGGACCAGCAGCAGGATGGACCGCTAGCGCCGGATGACAACATCCCCGTCGACGATTAACGCCGTGCGCCACGCCCCACGCCCAGCCCTTTCTGCGGGAGGCTGGCCGCTCGAACGCGCGGACCCGAGAGAGCGAGCTGCATCATTTTTATAAAGAAAAAACAAACAAAAAAAAAAGGTTATTTGAGCGTAATGGGGCGGGGATGGCTGAGCTGCCAGGAAGTGATGTACACCGCCACTTCACAGGCAGGCCACGGGAGCGGAGGGACTCTTATTTTGTTTCTTTTTCTGCCGGTGTGTACAAGGCTGGAGGTGATGGAGGATGACCATGACATTGTACACCAGAGCCTTATCTGTCCGTCCATCCATCTATCTATCCATCCACCCACCCACCCATCCATCCATCTATCCATCCACCCACCCACCCATCCATCTATCCATCCAACATCACTATCCTTCCTCCACAACACACACATTCTCACACTCATTCTCCTCCACTTCCTTCAACTGAATCCAGGACTACTGGTTCCTCCTAAGGGAAGCATGCCCCCCCCCCCCCCCCCCCCACACACACACACACACACACACACACACACCCACCCCTACCTTTCTGCCACCACCACTCCCAGCACACAGCCTGTCTGGAAACTCAGGTCATTTCTGCACTAGACGAGACGGAAAACGTCCTCCGCTAAATTCAGAGAGGCACACGAGAAACCCGGCGGAGGCTTCAGAATGTACACGTTTAAAGGTCTAGCACGAACGGACCCCTAGTGCTGCGGCATCCCCAAATTACTCTTGTGGTTTACCTGAACAGTGGCTTCTGTCTTTACAACTTCAGACGCGTGTTCTCAGCCAATCTTTTTAGCCTGACAGCATGTGCTCTGTAAAAATAAATAACGGCAACAAAAAATAAAATAAAACGCAAAAATTATAAATGACCTTTTTGTAAAACTGAGCAGGAGGAGAAATTAAGCCATTTTATATCCGTCATGTCCAATTAATTTAAGCCATGTGTGTTTTATAGAGATATACTCCATGGAGTCGTGTGTACATTTGTCTGTGAGATTTTGGACACAAAACTTGATTGATGTTGATTGAAATGCAGATTCAAAATGTCTGGCTTGAACTAGATCTGTAGGCTCTCGTTTGTTGCTTTCTAAACGTGTGTGTGTGTATGTGTGTGTGTGTGTGTGTGAGTAATTGCGTGTTTGTTATGCTAGGGCAGAGATTCCAAGAGGGTGAAGGGACCCCTTTACTGCTGCTGAACCTCAGTCCATTTCAGCGTATTTTTCTACATATACACTTATAAACATGGGATGACTAGTGCTAACTTGAATCACAAAGGATCGTACAGTATTTGGCCCCGTGTATGGTGAAAAAAAACTGCATTAATAAGTCAATAAACCTGCTCAGTATATCTAACTCATGGGACTTCTTTGACAGCGACTTTTCGGACACCTGTCATTCATCTCCAGCAGTAGAGACGCTTCCCGTGTTGTGTTTCCCCTCGTCAGTATGTAGTGCACTTTCCAAAGCCGTGTTCACACCCAGCACCACCAGAACGTGGACTGAGGCAGGCTGCTCGATGTGCTAAACCAAAAAGAAAAGAGGAAAGAAAAACTGTTTTGCTTGTATAAAAGCTGTGTGGGTCTGCCTTGCAAATGTTGATTTGTCCCGGTGTTCGATGTACGACTTTAAAGCAATAGAGATGCTGGAATGGGCCTTTTAAGTGCTGCTGTATTCTGAACTTGGATGCAAGACAGACTGCTACACTTCATCCCCTTATTCAAACGATTTCCAGGAATAGGGAAGAAGTCGTTAACACTTAATCACATGTCATGAGTGAAACCACTGAGAATGTTGAACTATAAATCGGAATGTGTGGGATTTGTGCCTATATATACTTTGTAAGGGAAACAGGCTGGCTTTTGTTTGTCTTTTTTAGTTCTTTGTCTTTCTATGCCTTTAAAAGGGTTGAAATCTTTTTGGTTATGATTAGGCTCGCCACTTTCCTTTCACCAGATTTATGCTTTGTTGGCCTACCAGTGATGATGGAACTGCGTCGTAGTCTTTGTCTGCAGTACCCCGAGTAGCCACTAAGGTGTGCTCTAATCATGCTAAGTTTCTTTGCACTTGCGTTGCTACTGAAAATAAGCTTTATGATGGAGTACAAAACACATCTTCGAACTTCGAAGTTGTCCGTACAAACTGACTAGCTTTTGAGAAATAAACGAATGCTGGTATTTGTAGTTTTAAATGGCTGGAATATTTAACACAATCTCAGAACATAACTTGAAATTGTGTAAGCATATCTGACCTTGTATGTAATTCATGAACATTTTCAGTGGTGTTATTTCTTGAACTGCAAAGGTTTTGCTTTTCAGTGGTGTGAATTCTTGCATGAGAATCCAATTTAAAATGGTCTAGATATTGATACTAACTGGTTTTGTTTTGTATTAAATATGCAAAATGAGATGCAGTAATTTAACATTTTCAATTACAGTTTTAAAATGAAAATGGCTTTTGAGTTTGATATTCTGAGAATACTGGTCTTTTCAACTAATTACTCATCTTGCAATTTGTTCACAAAAATGAAAGCTTGTGTGAAGGTTTGCACATACATAAACATTTCTGAGAGAGAATTCTTATCTCCACAGAACATTAAACTAAACAACTTGCCCACAGACACATATCATGCTCAGAAACTGCTCTAAACCAACAACCATAATGCAATCTTACAGTCAAACCACTCTCCCTACAATCCCTGGATCAGCTTATTGAATACTTGCTCACAACACCTTGCTCTGAAATTAGCCTTAAGCCTAAATATAAAGCTAGAACAGCAGCCGTCACCCAAGACCCTGAGGGTCAGATGTGGTTGTGTACTTCACAGACCTGTCTGGAGTACGTGCGTTGGCTGTTTGGTCCACCTCTGTGTCGTGCTGTCTACTACACGTTCATGCCACGTTCATTTGGCTGCTTGTTTTGTTCCCTCTCTCCTTTCTGATCGGACTTTAACCTACAAGAGTTATCGAGCCCTTTGTGTGTCTGTTTTCTTTGATGTGGTGTCTGTCTGTTGCTCCACATAAATAATCTAATTATTTTTGATCTGAGTATGCTTTTGTATTAAAATAAATAAACTAGCAAATAACAAATGGAATAACTGAGTTGTAACAGTCTGTGTACTTACTTTTCCACTACTATATAATGTGTATTTTTTAAAATCTTATTCTAATATTACTGACATTGAAATAATTATCAAAGCTACTGAACGTAGATTTTCTAATCTTCAAATCATTAAGTGTTAAGTGCCATAAAATGTTTACATCACACGATTGGCACATGATCTGTGTTTCCTTAAAAGCACTGAACAATTTTGTAATATTTCTTAAACCCTGCTTGGGTTATACTCTAGTTTTAATTCCATTCTATATCAGCTATATTATATATACATAAACTCTATATACTATACAACTAAAGCATGCCAGCTACAGCATGTATTTTTCTTTTCTCTACAGATTTCACAATTACCCAGCACAGTAGAACAATATTTCTTATTCTAACGATTAATATTTAGCTTTTAATATTTAAATTTGCTTTGTTTTCTTATATATTGAAACTGGGAGCCGACATCATGCAGTAAATAGTTAAAACAGGTGCATCAGAGGGCTACATGAGAGGTTGCAGTAGCGCATGGCGCAGTTAGGGTGACGTCATTGACAAACTCCACAAGGTGAGCGCGTTATTTTTTTTTTCTCTCTCTTACGATTCTAAATCGACTGTTGCAAAATAGAGCGACAGCTGTAACGTTATTAAGATTTTACTAAAGTCACCGCCGACCGAGATGGCTGAAATGAGGGTGCGCGAACGAAGGGCGTGCATGTCCGCGCGCATGCGCAGTCCGCAGAGGCGAGCGCCGCGGTGAAAACAACGGTAGCCGCTAGTAGCTAACGAGAGGGAGACGAGGCGACAGCCACATCCTTAACGTCCCCGACGGCACCTCCGTAAACACGTCTCCGTTCGACTGTGCCCCCACCGTGGATGCATATTAAGCAGTAATACTGTACGGTAAGTGTCTTTTCTAGCCGTATCCCGTTCGGTTGAAACGAACTGTGCAAAAGTGGCTGTAAAAATATTGCGCCTCCTTTTTTTTTCCCTCGGTGTCTCAAAATGGCGGACAGGCCGTTAGAGAAATAGTTCGGAGTCTTGTTTGTTTGTTTTTATTTTGTTAACTCGTTAGGTTTTTATTACATTTACCGGCGTATATCTTTTTAAATTGATTTAGTTTCCGTTCAGGATAATCTTGGCTGGATGTTTAACGCGGTGTAAAACGGTCCGGGCAAAGCCGCCGGTGAATCAACACGTCATTTCATCAATGTCACGGTGTGGCTAGGCTAACGGGGCTAGCTTAGCTTAGCATAGCCCGGCTAGCCAGCGACGGTTGCTAGCCAACGCGAGCGAGCGACACACGTCCGCGAGCGCGTTTATAGCGAGCTAGCCACTCCATGACCTGCTAGTTTAGAGCAGTGATAAAGATGTTTTAACTGGGAGAAGCAGCACCAGTTATACCAGCTAGCTCGTCCACATGCAAGTGTTTGTAACCATGATTATTTTTCTATAATAAGCCAATGCGTCATTTGTTAGCTATAACTTTGTTTTGCATCACCTTATTAGTCTTGTGGCGAGCCAGCATGGTGCACTAAACTATCAAATCTACCACAAACGTCTAATAGCGCTTTAAATACCGTGAGTTAATCTATTACCCGTCAAAAAGACCGATAATCGGGTGGACAAAGTGTTGTTGGGCTGTAACAACTTGCATATTAGGGCCTGGTGCATTGAAGCGTCCCAGTATGGGTGGAGCTCCAGTGGAAACGTTCACTGTTCGGGGGGGGGGGAAAAGACATCGGGCTAAATGTGCCCAACATCTGCGCTCACGTGTTCATCTGGGATGACCTGATGTTTGGAGAGGTGCTGCTGCAGGTTCATCCTGATGTTTGGAGAGGTGCTGCTGCAGGTTCATCCTGATGTTTGGAGAGGTGCTGCTGCAGGTTCCATCCTGATGTTTGGAGAGGTGCTGCTGCAGGTTCCATCCTGATGTTTGGAGAGGTGCTGCTGCAGGTTCCATCCTGATGTTTGGAGAGGTGCTGCTGCAGGTTCCATCCTGATGTTTGGAGAGGTGCTGCTGCAGGTTCCATCCTGATGTTTGGAGAGGTGCTGCTGCAGGTTCCATCCTGATGTTTGGAGAGGTGCTGCTGCAGGTTCATCCTGATGTTTGGAGAGGTGCTGCTGCAGGTTCATCCTGATGTTTGGAGAGGTGCTGCTGCAGGTTCATCCTGATGTTTGGAGAGGTGCTGCTGCAGGTTCATCCTGATGTTTGGAGAGGTGCTGCTGCAGGTTCATCCTGATGTTTGGAGAGGTGCTGCTGCAGGTTCATCCTGATGTTTGGAGAGGTGCTGCTGCAGGTTCATCCTGATGTTTGGAGAGGTGCTGCTGCAGGTTCATCCTGATGTTTGGAGAGGTGCTGCTGCAGGTTCATCCTGATGTTTGGAGAGGTGCTGCTGCAGGTTCATCCTGATGTTTGGAGAGGTGCTGCTGCAGGTTCATCCTGATGTTTGGAGAGGTGCTGCTGCAGGTTCATCCTGATGTTTGGAGAGGTGCTGCTGCAGGTTCATCCTGATGTTTGGAGAGGTGCTGCTGCAGGTTCCATCCTGATGTTTGGAGAGGTGCTGCTGCAGGTTCCATCCTGATGTTTGGAGAGGTGCTGCTGCAGGTTCCATCCTGATGTTTGGAGAGGTGCTGCTGCAGGTTCCATCCTGATGTTTGGAGAGGTGCTGCTGCAGGTTCATCTAGATGTTTGGAGAGGTGCTGCTGCAGGTTCATCCTGATGTTTGGAGAGGTGCTGCTGCAGGTTCATCTAGATGTTTGGAGAGGTGCTGCTGCAGGTTCATCTAGATGTTTGGAGAGGTGCTGCTGCAGGTTCATCCTGATGTTTGGAGAGGTGCTGCTGCAGGTTCATCCTGATGTTTGGAGAGGTGCTGCTGCAGGTTCCATCTAGATGTTTGGAGAGGTGCTGCTGCAGGTTCCATCTAGATGTTTGGAGAGGTGCTGCTGCAGGTTCCATCTAGATGTTTGGAGAGGTGCTGCTGCAGGTTCCATCCTGATGTTTGGAGAGGTGCTGCTGCAGGTTCCATCCTGATGTTTGGAGAGGTGCTGCTGCAGGTTCCATCCTGATGTTTGGAGAGGTGCTGCTGCAGGTTCATCCTGATGTTTGGAGAGGTGCTGCTGCAGGTTCATCCTGATGTTTGGAGAGGTGCTGCTGGCATGTGCGTGTGATCATGGCACTGTGGCGTTTCATTATAGCTTCAGCTGAAGCGTCTTTCTGCTGTGTGAAATTATGTTGCAGATTTTGGTTTATTTTACGCATTTAGTAGTTCATATATCGTTTCCATTCACTAGTCTTCGGGCAGAAAAAATAGTGATTTTTAGTCATTGTTAATGAAATTAGCGGACATGCATATTGGATCTTCTTTGGTGGTCTCTCTGTACTGCCCTGCAAATGTGTTTGGTTTCCTCTTTTGTGTTCTTAAAGCTACAAACTGTATGGTGGTATCACTGAAGCTGGTAGTCTACGCATTTCAGTAGCAGAATTTGCACATTTAGCTTTTGCTTTGTATGCTAGTCGTTTTTAGATCACGTAGGCCTACAGTGATGTGTATTGACTACTGTGATGTGTATTGAACATTACATGGGGGTTTAACATGGTCTTTTAGTAGGATTGTATCAGTGGCTTTGGTTTGGGGTTCTTTCTGGTTTATTTTATTTTTGGTTTGTGATTGTTTTCAGTACCACATAATTGTTTGTAGTAAGAAGTGTGAGTCAAACAGCACAAGGGTGTTTTCTCCCACGGTGAAATGGAGAAATCAAAGGAGACTTGCACTAAGAAAGCAGTAGTAAAGCATGGGGTCCTGTGATGTTAGCAGACTAAAATGAATACATCATCAACTTTTAACTTGCTTTGCATCTGTTAAGAATTCTCAGCACCGGTTGGACCCACGTCACCTGTTCCGCAATCGAGTAAATGGCACAAACATAAATCTTCACCCCATTTTACCACAGCTGGTGTCTCTTAAGAAGCACAGTTTCACCCAGTTCACAATAAAGGGGCTACTATGCAGACACATCTGACTAAAACCTGCTTAAATCTGCAAATGGGAGCAGACCTTTTCCAATGAGGCATGGTGTGTTTTTTATTACTCTTTTTTTGTGCACCAAATAAAATGTTACATATTGTTAGTTGGGTTCAACTGCAGCTTCATTTCCGTGTCATGATGCCTAAATATTTGTACTGCCAGGCCAGCGGAGCTTTTTGTCTCCACTGAGGCTGTTGTCTTTGCCTCATTATTCCTGTGAGTTCCAGGCTCTTTTGAGCTCAGAGTTTGAGATGTTTATTGTTTAGATATGCGTTTTATAGCAGCGGTGGATAATTACTCTTGCACCCCATCACCGTTCTGTGGCTCTGAAACTGGCTGGCAGTTGCTCAGAGACCTTTCTGTGTGCCTGGTTTTGAGACGGTCTTGGGCTTGGCTAGATTCTTTTAGTGCACTTCCAACCACTGCTGTGTAATGATGGGGAGAGAACGCCAAGATAGCGACACCAGACACAAGTCACTGTCTGACTTCAGCATACAGATGAGGTTACATTTTTATTATACGTATTATGAGAATGATAATAAGCAGTTATACCTAGGAGTGGATGTTATGGCTTTAAGTGGTATTGCAATCAATTTTATTTGAAATGAAAAATTAGATACTAAATGCCTTAATCATTGAAACCCAGCACCATATTTAAGTCCCAAACCTGACATATTTGATTATAACCAATAAAATACACGGATAGGGGTGTTGTAGTAGACTCACAGCGAGATTGTAGTACTCACAGAATTGATCTGCGTGATGAAATACTTCTCATTAGCTCTCCTGATGATGAGTTGATGGAGCTGACATTATTTGGGTGTGAGCTTTGAGTTAATAAATTATCGTTCTGTCTCCTTACAAGATTTATTTTTTACTGTACCCCTGCATGTTTGTGTTAATTGTCAGTGTCCTGTTTGGGTAAAAATATGGAATTCTGGTCATCTTTCATGGCAACACATCTTGGACAGATGTTGACCTTTTGGAATTGAGTAACAACAAAAACCCATAGCTTCTCAAACCTAACGTAATTGATGAACATTTTGGGTGTCTAACTACATTTCAGTCTTTCTGTGAGGAATTAGAGGCTTCCTTGTTTACGGTCTGTGCAGTGTCCTAAAATAAGCTCTTGTTGATGGAATGCTAATTTTTTAATTAATTGCTCAATTTTCAGTTCTACTATGTATTGTACTGAAAAGTGCCATTAGTCTTGATTGTGTGGCGTGGTTTAAATGGAATTTAGAAACCTGTTTGTTGCTGTTACGCAGGGCGTGTCACTGGAGTGGTGAAGTAGGTTGATGCTGGAATCTGGGTTATCAGGCCCCTTTTACACATGTCTGGAGCTCCTGACATGGGCAGCAGTAGTCCCTATCAAAACGCTCAGCGTGGTAGGCTGGGTGCAGGGAGGGGGACAAAGATGTGGGTCTGGAAGTGGGACGAGCAGATGGAACCCTTGGAAATGGTCGTGTTAACCCCAAAGCTGCTGTCCGTCTGTTGGTTTACTATTACACTACGCCGGAGTAACTACTTCTGTGTATTGTGCCTCTACACGTATGACCTTTCTGAGTGACTCGTGTTTCAGTCTTGTAATTCTCAGCTGTCTCGTCAGTCTGTGATTCTGTGTTTTTCCTCTCTGTGCAGATGCAGTGACCTACCGGCAGGTGAATGTCTACAGTCTGCCTGTCCCCGGAGCTGTTCTATTGGGCGTAGTGGACGACGCGAGCGGCAGAACTCCCTTTGAGTCTGAGCCGGCGTCTGATTGGTGATCTCCTGCCAGGGAGACGACAGCTGCTGCAAGCCCTTCACCTGACCCCTCCCCCCCCCACTGCCACCATGGTGCTGTCACAGAGGCAACGAGATGAACTGTACGTCTAGCTGCACCTTTTCATATAATCAACACACACACGTGGAGAATGAGTGTTGTGGGGAAATGTTTTAATACAAAAACACATGCCGATCAGCACACGTTGCATTTAAAAGGGTCTCGAATGTGAATCTGAATTGGTGATGGGCAACGCTATAGTAGCTGGCGGTCTTGTTTTTTCAAATCATTAAGCTTTTTGCTATGGCACTTCAAAAATAATATGGATTAATCAGAGAACCAGACAGCTGAAAATGTGCTGTGTCCTGATGAAAGGTCGAAAGGAATCGATGAATGATTCATTTCAGAATGTTCAGGCTCCTCCCTGTAAATTAATGGTGCAGTGTCAGTGAGTGAGTAAGATTTATGAAGTTTTGACAAGCCTGTGAAAGGGTTAAATCTACTCTGCAGATGTAATGTTGAAATTTTAGTAACATCTGTGATGAGCCTGGTATACAGCCTGAGGCAAGTGGCTGTAGCCTGCTTACATTCATGTGACATATCAGAGGTGTAGTGTAGTAACGAATGACCCAGTTATCTTTCTAATGCAAAAGCTCCATCATTGAAGCTGTTAGGTGTTAAAATAATGGAGATTTAAAATTGACTTCAGCATTGACCAACATGGACTTGTGGTCACCTTCAGCGAGGCGGTCCAGTGATGCTTCATAAGTGTGCAGATGTGCCCATCAGTCATGTGATGCAGATCAGACTGTGGACGGGGTGTCTGCACTGGCCTGTACATTATTGCCTTGCTTGTTGTGTAGGATGTTATCTGAAGTGGGACACTGAATCCAACATCTTTCTTGTTTCATAATATTTAGTTCTAATGAACTGTTCTTGTTTATAGACCCCAGCTGTTAACTAATAGGTAAATAAGCCTAAGCCACACTCAGTGATTGGACAGTGGCGTATGTTAAATGCTTTTGGCAAACTGCTGAGGAGCGTCTTGATTCATTAGGGCTAAAACAGTGATGGGGTCCAGGTTCAGGCAGTAACTAGCTGACTGTCTTCAACAGACCATTTACCTCCTTATTCAGGAGGATTTGTCCAGGTGGGGAGGAATTTGTGCAGCACTTCATAGCAGAAAGATACATTTCTGAATGTTGAACCGTTTTTGGTGTGGTGCCATAATTTTGCAGTTTTGTGAACACAGAAATAATAGTCCCCTATCTATGATTAAAAAAATCCCCACAATTTCTTAACCGGTTCTTCAGCTGTAGTTCTCTGGAGGGCCCGTGTGCTTGTAAATTGATTAGACATTTGCATGAGTGTGACACACAAATATGCATTTTGCAAATTGTTTGAACTCTACATATTTCCAATTAAAATAATCAAGAATGTTTATTTCTTTGTAATATAATTAGATACAGCTGACATTATTTGTTACTTTGCTGCCGCTGGGATCCAGTCATTTATGAGGCGATGCTACTGTGAGCTGTGCAGTGTTCAGATTTATCAAAGGCATCCATCAAAATTCACGTTGGATGTTGGAAGTCACTAGGGTCTAATTCAACTATTCATGCAGCACTTGAATGTTCCCAGATAGTGTTTGGCAGATGCATGCTACAAGCACACAAGAAAGAAAGGGTGTGAGATTTAGTGAGATTGATCCACACAACATATGGAACTCACAAAACTTCGGGATTCGTGAGGTTGATGAATGACCAGGGTGAAAATCCCGTGTTGAAATTCAGAAGTTCCACCATAAGCCTGTCCTGTGTACGTCTCGACGCGGATCCTGTTTGATTTGTATGTGCGCGTGCGTGTGAAGTCCCTGCACCTGAAAGATAAGAAGAATGTCAGACCTGTCAGCTACCGTCTGTCCATGCTGTGCTTTGTTGAAGTGTCTGAACTCATTTTCAGCTGAACAGTAGGAATTTTTTTTAGATGGCTTCCCTGGGTTTTTGGTTGGGGGTTGTTGTTGTTGTTTTTCCTCTTCTATGAACTAGCATTTGGATGCTTGCCTGGCTGCCATGTGCTGTATCTAGGTGTGGCAGGTGTGTGTAGGCTCAGACCCTGGAGACCAGCACGGTTGCACATGTGCTTTTGATGGGGTGCTGTGTTGCCCCTTTCTGAAGGGCTGTGGATGAAGCTGGCACCAGCCAGCCGGTGGGGGGCACGTCACCCGTATGGATTTAATCTGCCGACTGTCAAATAAATGAGCTTCAGGCTCTTATGCTTTTTCTTTTTTCTCCGTGAGCTACAATACTGCCTCGCAGTCTTACTCAAAGGTAACACATTAGCATAAAATGAAAGCGTGGCTGACCAGTATCTGACTGCCTTATCATTAATTCAGCAGAAATATAGATCTTCGCTTTGGTCTTGTATGAACCGGTGAAGATAAATCGGTTTGTTGTTCATTTTCTAGCCTGTGTCCCATCTTTGTAAAAAAAAATTGTGCTTGAGAGGTTGCAACAAGGGTCCAGTACATAAGGGTCCACTCACCTAATCGTGCATTAATCAGTCTGCGCAGATTAGCCTGTACCTTAACTAAAACTGTCAGGAACCAATACGGACGTATTGAATCCACTGCTACCTCACCTTGATTAAAAGGCAAAAGTGATGATAATGATATTCAGGTAATTCAGGACAAAAACAAAAAATTCCAACAGAGGAACTGAAAAAGCGTGCAAACGGACCTAACTGCAGGCACCCAGTCCTGTAAGCTGGCGAGGGAATAGGAATGCATAATCAAAATCTCGCTTTTGCAGGAGAGCATAAATCCCTCTGCTCCCACTTGGTCGTGTGTGCACGTCTAAGTGGTTCAGCTGCTTATTGAAATGACTACACAAAACAAAGCTTAAGCGGTAAATCCCTAATCCTTCTAGTCTGGAAGATTGAGCTAAGGGGTGTGGCCTCTACGGACCCCACCCACCCCCACGTGTGTTTGACAGCTGGCTTAACGGTCACATGCTGTGCATGTGCTTACATTCAGCTTTAGGTAGACGCTCCCACTCGAGGGCTGATGGATGTTCCCGGCATAATTTTTTAGCATTTGCAATTAACCTACGTTTAGTACGTCTCTTACATAAGATGCGTTTGTTTCATTCGTTTATGTAAACTACATGCATGCGTGAGGTCCCCACAGCCCACTGCTCTCTGCTTGGTCATTGTGCATTAGCATTGAATCCAGTGTCTGTTGAATTTGGGTGGGCGAACTTAATTTGCTGGATTTTTTTAATGCAGAATGTTGATATTGTGTATAATTCCTGATTTGTTGGTTAATCAGAGTTTACTGTTTTTGTTTAATACTGTAGCCCGGCTTACGTTTATAACCAGTAACAAATTTGATCATTGGAGCTATTTGATGGGAATCATTGAAATAATTTACTGCACTTTTTGATGCGGACTCCCGAGATGTGATGGGTGTTGCTGAATTAAATGTTTTAAATTATGCTACAGAATACTGTGGTTTTTGTTGATCCTTTTGGTAGCAATGAATGAATGAATGTTCGATTTATATAGCGCTTTTCAGGATACCCAAGGCGATTATATTAATATTAAAAGGTTGTTCTTGATGCATTCTATTGTACTAATGCTCTCTGCTAAAGGTCCACAGTTTATTGTAATTATGTTGAAATTGTAATCAATTCATTGCAAAAGACTTCATTTGCATGGCATTATATTTGCCTTTTGTCTGTTATGATCCATTTTTGTAGAAATTTACATATATTAACCATAATTGCACAATGGCTGAAAATGACAGTTACTCCTGGCAATGCTGTTCTCTTTTAGTTTTGATGGATCTTTGACCTTCATCAGAACGGAAGTCTTGCTATGTGTACTGTTATTACTGGAAACCAGTAGACTTTCCCCATGGATGGTCCAGGCACTGGTCAGAGGACACAATGTCCATCTGCTTATTCAGCAGTGCAGGTGTTTTTATTAGTGTGTGATCACACAGAAGTAAGTGTGTGTGTGTGTGTGTGTGTGTGTGTGTGTGTGTGTGTCTCTGTGTGTGTCTCTGTGTGTCCTCGAGTTCTGGATAAAGGCAGGTGGAAGTGCTTTGTTGAAAGGGTCTTCATGCTAGCAGTGGTGTTTTCATGACTAGGCTGCAGTCAGAATTAAACTCTCTCCTGTTTCCCGAGGGAGTTCTCACCTCCCTAACCCCAGCTGGTACACACACACACACTGCAGTCCTGTGGTTCCACACCCCAGTACACGATGCCAGCAGCCAAATAAGCGATCCACGTTCCCTCCCAGAGAGGCAGTCCTAAAGAGACGCCCCCACACAGGCTGGAAGGCAGCCCGACGGGGCAGATAAGTGGGCACTGCGGGGCAGGTTTGTGCGTGTGCCCGTGTGCCTGTCAGGACGCCTGCCTGTGTGGATGTGGTGATGTGGACGCGGAAGTGAGAGAGGAGAGGAAGTGATGAGAGCTAAACGCGCCCCTGTTAGAGAGATGAGGTAATGCTGGACACACACACACACACACTCCTCTCTCTCCCCCTCCCTCTCTCTCTCTCTCCGTGTGTGCGCGTGCGTGGTCTTCACACATGCCGCCTCCCTGCCGAAGGTTTATTGAGCGCTCACCGAGGCTCCTGAGCTGTACTGCGAGTCACGTTCCTGTAAAAATAGCAGATCCCTTTCATCGTTTCGGTCCCTGCATACCTGCTTCAATAAGGGCGTTTAGCAATTAGCGTTTTAGAAGTAAACACTGTGCCTCGTTATGAAAGGTGATTCTGCGTCCACACCCACCATTACGATATGAGGATGTGGCAGTGTTTGAAATTCTACCCATACCAGCTCTAGGGGAGAAAACCAGTACGTTTCAGTCCTGCTCACGCCCTTTACCTGGATAACTCACGTGTTGACATTTCTCAGCTGTAACGTGGTAACACGGCTCTTTTAAAGCAACCTGACCTTGATTTTGGTTCTTATGTAATCTGTTGTGCAGAGCGCAGCTATTAAAGTGGAGGGGTGAATGAATCGGAGAGAGTCCCGTGTTCACACTCGTCTGCCCGTCTCTAGAGCCTCCAGTTCTCTGCCCGCTGATGTTCATTGTGGTTTCTCCCTCGTCTGCCTTCGCTCTGGTTTCCATGGTTACTAGCTAAAGCTGTGGACACTTCTTTCCCCCCCCCCCCCCATCCCTCCTCCCTTTTACCGTCCGTCGTCTGTCTTGCCTGCTAGCAAAGCAGAGGTCACAGGAGCTTTGAACGCCGTTTGTTTGTTGAATTTCAGTGGGCCGTATTTTGAATTATGAAACCGTAGACATGGAAGTGGGACAAATTCTGAATATATTGGTAGGAAGCTAGACGTTTGACTTTATGTGGCAAAAATGTCAGTTTATGAAAACCTGGCTTTTTATTTATTTTTTGGGCATGTTCTTTAAACTTTGCTCATATGACGAGATCAGTCGGTGATATTTTAATGGGTTGGCCCTTAACTCCAAACATGGCATTGATTTATAGCCTTGCCTGTAACTGGAAGAGACCAGACATGAAGTAAGCATGCTCTAAATTACTCTTATTTAGAATTGGGCTTGGTCTTGCTAAAGGGTTTCCAGCTTATTTTTATCATGTTGAAAAAATAATAATAATGCAGAATTAAACTTCTCTTCCTTGTGCTTATGTACTGGCGCCTTTTTATTTTGAAAGCCAAATGCTTTTTCATTTAACACAATGCACCAATATGCCTTCAAATAGGTTAAATAGGTAGTTACCCATACAAGTACCCTAATTCAGGCCCATTGGCACGTGCCCTATTAGTGGTAGTAGATGGGGGACCCCCTCAATAGGGATATACAGGGAGTAGCCCACATACTGCGACTGGGATACCTTTAGCATTTAGGAACGTTATACAGAACTTAACATCTGCGCACACAGGCAATGCATCTTAGTGTTTTACCTGGTGTTTTGTGTTGTACACCCCCTACCCTCCATTATTCATGGCAGCTTAAGATTGTTACTTGGAACAGTTATGACCAATGTATGACCAAAAAGGGATCAAACTAAATAATTTTCTCTTTACCCAGTATTTATTTTCTCTCCAGTTGAGTAGATGACACTGCAGCTTACAAAGATGCATTGTGACCTCAGTGTTGCATATTTAATGTGATGAAATACACACACACACACACACACACACACACACACACTTGTATGATCCAGCATCCAATAGTGTCTATTGTGTTCCTGCATCCTGTCACATGTGAGAACTTTGTCCTTGACCCTAATGAGTGTCCTCCAATCAGCAGCAGTGATCTGGTGTCCACAGTGAAGCCCCGCCTCCCTACCTCTGATCTGCCCCACCCAGCAATCAATCCATCAATCATTTTGTCAGCTCTGGAGGACATGGAACAACCTCTGGACTCAAAATCCTTGTTCTGATGGCTTATCTGTAAATATGCACAGCGCAAAGGCAAAGCTGCAGTTTTATCTGTTAATGGAATCTCATTTGGTTGTCTGGGACTCATTCAAATGTATAATAATTAAGTTAAAAAGATTTTTAATAAATCTTGATAAGCCTGTTGTGCTGAAGCTGTAATTTAGAGTCGGGCTTCTTACTGATGACGCATTACCGGTGTGGAGTTCTACAGCAGAGACGTTTCTCAGACAGCCTGCTTTGTTTTCGCCGTCTCTGAGATCTGTCCACCTTTTCTGCAGTGTGTGCGTCCCCTTTAAGAGCATGTAACCTACTGAAGAGGACGCTTTAGTGAATGCTGATTGTAAAGTGGGTTTCTTTGGGTTCTCTTAATGAAGGTTTTTAATTTGGGTGTGGAGGCTGGCCACGGTCGTGTATTAATTTTTCCATCAAAACAAAAGCCCTCCCATATATTGCAGAATTCTTTTTATCTGCACCCGGGAATCTGTCTGTAGGTGGTTCCCATGCTTATACCATAGTGTGAACAATTTAAATTTCATTATTTTCCCCCAGGCAATTTGTGCTTATTATACGTGTTAGTCCTGAAAATGGATGTCTGGTTGTTCTCCTCCCCTTCAGTGTAAAAAAGCAAAATATATATATTGTAGCCTGAATGTTACTCTATATATATTCTCACCCCCCCCCCCCCCCTTTGTCTTTTATCAGTGAGGGGAAAATAGTTTTCTAAAGCGTTAACCTTTTTCCAGACAGCCTTAAATAGAATGTGCCTGCTTCTCTCAGACTAATTATCCTTCTCCTTGTTGTTCAGAAATCGAGCGATAGCTGATTACCTTCGTTCCAATGGATATGAAGAGGCGTATTCAGTTTTCAAGAAGGAGGCGGAGTTAGACATGGTGAGTATGAGGGGGGGCATACCCCCCCCCCCCCCCCCCCAGTCTTGCTCCTTGATGCATTATCAGACCAGGGCCAAAAACAATATCGCTTAATTTGTGGCATCCCTTGCTTAATTGATGCCAGCATTAGAAAGTGTGACTAAAGGCATATGTGCCTAAGATGCAGAGGGAGATTTCTGGAGCTTGTTCCCTGAGAGAGGAGAGATGGTAATGAATGATAAAGGAGAATCGCCAGCATCATCTTCTCAGTTGGTGATTTCTAGTCTTGTAGGGCAGCAGGGAGCAACAATCAAAGCAGAAGGTTTTTTGGACCTTTATTTCTTTTACAGAGAAGGAGCAACTATAGGAACATACAGGAACTGTGGATGGGGAAGCAGCCCATCGGACAAGTTTGTTTCTGACAGCACTGGCATAATGGCTTGGTTTAATTAGCCAGGAAGCTATTAAAACCTATTCATTCAACTAAGGAGGGCCTATCACTGTCTTTGAAATGGTTTAGCCTTTGAAACCACTTGGAGCGTTAGAAATGCGGCTCCTCGGGCTATAGGTGAAGGGTGATGGCTCTTTGCAGTAAGAGGTAGAGTCGAATCTGAGCTGATGGTCTGTCTCACTTTAGTGATTAGAGCCTGGCAGTGGCACCAGGCCTCATATTTAGCAATTGGCCGCAATTAGTGGCAGAGGGTCCAGGCAGATGGCAGATCAAACCCCCGGCCCGGGTTTGGAACGCCCCCTCCCTCAGTGACACGATCCCTGTCACTCCCCACCCCCACCCGCCCAATCACAGGGACTGCAACTGTTCACTTGGACACCTCTGATTTGATTCCAGCGGAGTGGATCTACTGCAGGCTTTCAGCTCATGCGCTTGCTTTGTGTCTCGTCAAATAGCGTGTGCATGGTGGGATTCTTGAGCATGCAAGTAGTTTTAAAACGGGATGCATCAACACGCATTAGATGTGCAAGGTTGTGGTTTTTGTGTGCATGTTTATCTCACAAAGTGGTAATGTCCCACTTTGTGAGAAATATGCGCGCACACACACAAAAACGACTTCTCTGTGCAAACACGCATCCTTTGTAGCCCCCATCTCAGATTACGGCAATGCAAATTTAAGAGTGCACGTGGGGAGGAATGTCTTGGTTTAGGGTAAATACAATGAACTGTGTTGGTTTTGAATGTTGCTGAATCAGACCCTTACCGCTCTAATAGTGTGATTAATGGTTGTTCACAGATATGTGAAACCACATGGCCAGCATGTTTGCCATTTCAGTCCTCTTTTTTTCTGGGTCCAAAGAATTTTGGGATATATTTAGGAGAGACTGTACAACTAGAAATACCACAAATTGTTTTACGTGAAGGCACATTTTCTTGCTATAAGACTCAGACCATTGAAAACTTAAAAAAAAAAAACAGCTTCTGTAGTCGCCTGTGTCTTGGGCGTAGCTTGAAACAGTTTGTCACTGGCTGAATTCACGAAGATGGGTTTGGTGCCAGGCACCCCGAAGTTAAATTTTCACAGTGCTGTGTTTCTGTAATTGTAATCTTGGTAAGCTGTCTTTGTCTGCAGGGTATTAACCCATGTGAAGGGATTCAGGGGGAATTTACAGTTGTTTCGTGATGGTGACGGGTGTATGGCTATAATTCTGTCTAGAGATTGCATGTCCCATACAGAGCAACATTTTTGGTGGATTTATTTGTTTTGAGACTTTTTATTTGTCTGTCAATATCTTTATTGTCATTGTACCTCTATGTTTGACATGCTTCTTGGCTATTTTCATTGTCAGAATGAGGAATTGGATAAGAAGTATGCTGGTCTTTTGGAAAAGAAATGGACATCAGTCATCAGATTACAGAAGAAGGTTTGTATGTTACATCTGCTAAAACGTCGTAGAACTTGTGAATAACGTATGAATAACGTAAGCGCGTTGGAATTCTAACGCTCTTTTCTCTGTTTAGTTTTTTTTTTTGCAAGTTTTCTTCGTCATCCCTGACTAGCCTAACTCTGCGCTGTCTCCTGAAGGTAATGGAGTTGGAATCAAAGCTCAATGAAGCAAAAGAGGAGATCACTTTAGGGGGGCCAATCGCACAGAAACGAGACCCCAAAGAATGGATCCCCCGTCCCCCAGAAAGATATTCTCTGAGTGGCCACAGGAGTCCGGTCACCAAGGTCATCTTCCACCCCGTCTTCAGTGTTATGGTGTCTGCTTCAGAGGACGCCACAATAAAGGTACTGCTCCTTTGTTGGTGGGTGGGGGTGTGGGTGGGGGTGGTGGTGTCGTACTCATGTTTCACAAACTCTTGTTTTCTAAGTATTACCGCTTTGTTCTGGCTGGGACTAATAGTGTTGTCCCATTTTTCATGCCTGTAGGAAGCTAGGTAATCTTCCCTATTTATTGTATTTCTTTTCAACAGCGTCAAACATAATAATATGCGTACGAATAACGATGAAACTGGAACAACACACTACGTAAGATGTACACTAGATTCTGTTTAGTAGGCTGCACTAGTACTAGTTTATGTGAATGCAAATGTGAGCAGCGTGCGTGCTGATACTGAGTGAGTATTAGCGCACTGCTTTTTCATGGGGATTTATTTTAATGAATCTGAAAACAAGACAGAGATTGAACTGCAGCAGTGAAAATCAGAAGCCAATCACATTTGATTTCTGGGTCCGTTTATCTGCGTTTAGGAACCAAGTTATTCTCCTTTGTCAGC
>NC_135226.1:18397442-18415972 GCF_052324685.1 Brachyhypopomus gauderio
AACAACAAAAAACACAGAGCAGGTTGGCACTGTCATATCGGTTCAGGTGGAATATTTGTGGGATCTCTTGACATCAATTAGAATTTCACAGTTGGTAATTATGCAGTATTACCTGAAATAAGTACATCTGTAATGGTTTAGACCTAGTCTGACTTGTTTGTACATGCCTGCCTCATCCTTTGCTTAGTGTGAGCACTTCAGCCTTGATATCTCTGCTTTCATTTGCCTGCCTGTGTGTGTGTGTCTGCCTGTGTGTGTGTGTCTGCCTGTGTGTGTGTGTCTGCCTGTGTGTGTGTGTCTGCCTGTGTGTGTGTGTCTGCCTGTGTGTGTGTGTCTGCCTGTGTGTGTGTGTCTGCCTGTGTGTGTGTGTCTGCCTGTGTGTGTGTGTCTGCCTGTGTGTGTGTCTGCCTGTGTGTGTGTGTCTGCCTGTGTGTGCGTGTCTGCCTGTGTGTGCGTGCGTGCGTGTGTCTGCCTGTGTGTGCGTGCGTGCGCGTGTCTGCCTGTGTGTGCGTGTGCGTGTCTGCCTGTGTGTAACTGGACGGGTGACAAAGTTTATTATCTGTCTGGGTGATTCCAGGCCGACTCCCCTAGACCTCCTAGTTCGTCATGTATTTCCTTTTAAAAAATCACATGAAAACTTCTCTTAAATTCACTCGAACCTGCAAAACCCTAAAACTCTATTCCAAATACCTTTTTAGTTATGAATCTAAATTTGGCCCTCTGAGCTAAATTTAATTATTTTTGCAGTTCTTCTGTACATATATTCGCCAATTGCTTATTTCTCAAAGGACTGGGTTGAAATTTGTACAACATCCAAGAAACTCTAAGGAGACGATCTGTAACATACATTCATGCAGATTTGTTGCTGGCTGATTTACAGTAGTCAGTTTTAATAAACATAAATCGAACATATAACATAACAAATATGATTATTTGATTAATTAAGAATGAAGAAAATCCTCTACTCGTTTTCACTTTCTTCCAACACACATTTTATTTCATTTTGTTTCTGTCTAATATAGTTATCACATCTAGTTATGTGGTGCTGCATAAAAAAATGAGTGACGGAGCTTTTGCAAAATGTATAGCTTTCGGAAAACCTATTTTGAAGATATTTTGACTATATTTTTCCCAATAAGTATTGCTACAATTTTGTTTGTGGGAAATTGTGACTTTGCATTGTTGATTATATAAATGAATCAAAGAAGTCATATTGCTCCATCATTACATTTCTTTCTGTAAATTATAATTTCTTACACTTGTAATGGTGGACAGAGTCTTAGGCACACATATAAACATGACAAATAGAAATTGCATTGACGCTAAGAAGAACAAGTGGGATGGAAGTTGAAAACAAGTGCGTGTGAAGAAAGCTGCATCTCCCCAACAGCACCACCGGTGATGTTAGTTCATCTGCAGCCAGACCAGTCAGTTCTCAACGTCAGTGGTTCCTCGTCAGTTCTCAACGTCAGTGGTTCCTCGTCAGTTCTCAACGTCAGTGGTTCCTCGTCAGTTCTCAACGTCAGTGGTTCCTCGTCAGTTCTCAACGTCAGTGGTTCCTCGTCAGTTCTCAACGTCAGTGGTTCCTCGTCAGTTCTCAACTCGGCCAAACTTGAATGATGAACTTGTCCGTTAGTGTAGGTGGTCTTGTGACCGTTTCCCTCTTATAGGATCTCCAGTGGAGCAGGACTACGTGAGCTCACAGTCTCATCCAGCTCCTTAATGATTTCATTAATTTGGCTTGCATTCCTTTATACTTCTGAGTATGTAGCAATTAATTCTGCAATCAGCCCAAACCCGTTTCAAGTAGCATTGGTCCAGACTTGCTTTATTGTTTTCTAATAGTACCAGTCAGTGTTGGAATACTGTCACGTATTGAGTTAATTTTTTAACCCTAAAATGAAGCCACGGAACATAATCAATACATATTGATCCTTTAGGTTTAGTTCAGTATGAAATTTCACTCAATCCACTGGAGAAACGGGCAGGTGCTGAGGGTCAGAATACACACACAAAGAAATGGAAAGTGCTTAAATTTAGCTCAGGGGGCCAAAATTCATGGATTTTCTTGAAGAAAGATAAAGGGGGGAAAATCAATGACACTGGGAGGAGTGGGTGAACTGGGAGGAGTGGGTGAACTGGGAGGAGTGGGTGAACTGGTGAAGAATGACCCATTTGAGCTGTTCCACAGCACTGGGTTTGATGTGAAATAGTAACCAAGGTTAAAGTGCAGTGTTCTTTTTAATCTTGGGGTTTTTCAGTCTGGTATTGGGTGAACCACAGAGCCACAGACCCCTTTACACAGTCAGTGATGCACTACAGTGCCATTAGTGTATCATCTCAAAGAGCTTCAGTAGATTGTGTTAATGTTCTTAATGGGGATTTTTAAACGCATGTGTGATATGTGCACCATTGTTCTCAAGGACCTCTAAGAATGCTGTTTGTAGGCTTTCTGCTCCGGTGAAGTGTCTGTGTGTGTGTGCACGTCCGTGACTCTTACTGAGCCCTCCTCAGTGTTTTACTGAGCTCTATATAAACACACACACACAATGCCCATTCCTCTTACTCCTTCTGTTTGCTTTCCAGACAAAGAAGAGCGGGAAACCTGGACCGTTTCTGCTGTCTGGCTCCAGAGACAAGACTATCAAAATGTGGGATATCAGCACTGGCATGTGCCTTATGACTCTGGTGAGTGAGACGGATAAATATGCTGGAATTCACATGTCTGTATGTTTCTTTTAACCATGCAACCCCCAGTGTTGTTCATGCTGTTTGACAACTCTGATGTCTTGCACAGGTTGGCCATGATAACTGGGTGCGTGGGGTGCTCTTTCACCCTGGGGGGAGGTTTATCTTGAGCTGTGCCGATGACAAGACTTTGAGGGTCTGGGACTATAAAAACAAACGCTGCATGAAGACTTTGAGTGCCCATGAACATTTTGTTACCTCTCTGGGTAAGTTTCTAGAACGACTTTCAATCACTCATCATAGTCTTGTGATGTTTTTGTTGTTGGGTCTTTCTTATATGCCCGCCGTTTGATCAAGACACCTCTGGGCAGTGTGAACTATTTCCCTCTGGAAGGTTGAAAGCTTTTATTCTGGAGGTGAGGGGTAGACCAGGTGCTACTGGTGGTTGGAGCAGGGGATTGTGCCTCTTTTAGCTACACAGCAGTATCCTGGGGCTGTGGGGGTGGGGTGTGTGGGGGGGGGGGGGTGTATGAGTCCTCCAGGCTCTTACCTGGCTGAGCTTTTTAGTGGATCAAGACTGAAGAACACTTCAGAGATGCTTCACAATCTATTTACCCAATTTCCCAGGAGCCTCAGTTCGGCCCTTTACATGCAGTTCCTCAAACACATTTCAAGCAGTGATTTGATTTTGCTTTTGAGGGGCAAAACAAACGGTTTTCATTTATTCTGGTTGCAACTTGAATACACATTTTCTCTTTTTAATAATTGACTGATATGGCAGATCACTTTATTTTACATTTAATAAATATATTTTTGTTTTTTCCTTTTCGTGTTATAAATGCTTAGCTGTACAATATTGCCTCTTTCCACAGATTTCCACAAGGCTGCTCCATATGTGGTCACTGGGAGTGTAGATCAGACAGTTAAAGTGTGGGAGTGTCGCTGATCTCGCCTGCTGGACACCACAGCTACCGCGCCCCCGTAATCCTGACCCATTCCTCCCCTACTCCGTCTCTTCTGGATGCACTCGACCCAATGGCTCTGGTTCAATAACTCTTGTCCTTTTATGTAAATTATTCAGGATGTAGATTGAGCTATTAAATGTTACACATGCAAACACACATACATGCGCACACACACACACACACGCACACAAAAAGTATTCTTGCATGGTGAATCCAACATTGTATACTGTAAATTTACATAACATTGTCTAGAAGTACCATAGGTTTAACACGGGCTGAACTTTCATTCAGCCTACCGAAGGCATAAACTGACGGGGTTAATGTAGGGCACTATACTGATAAATTATGACGCATTGTCCTTGTTTGTCCTATTTTTCCTTCTTCCCTTCCTGAATAATTCTTTTTCTTTTCTTTTCTTTTCTTTTTTTTTTACTTTGGATAACTGTTTTTGTTTTCTGTTTTGTTTTTTCCTATCACTGTTGTGGTCTGTTGGTGCCTAGCTTGATGGGGTGGGGGGGGGGGGGGGGGGGGGGTGGAGACGACGAAAAGGAATACCTATAATCCTTAGACGGCAAATTGTCTATGGGGCTTGTTTTCAGAATAATCTGTAGCTTTGTAACATCATTTCTGAAGTGTGCTTACCATTCTCTTATTGTGGGCCTACGTCTTCTAACAGCTACATCCCAGAATGAGTCAACCCATCGTCTTGAAACGTTAGGGAATAAATATTTGTATACTTGACAAGAAATTTCCTACTGGAAAACAATCCCTAGATATGTTGTGGTCCTGATTGGCTGAGAGGAGAACCTTGCTCGCCAGTCTATAGACTACAGTTCCCATCTACTCCACATGCCAGTCTATAGACTACAGTTCCCGTCTACTGCACACACCAGGTTGAATAGTGGGCACCAAGATGTATTCTTTAGTTTATTTTTTACCCCCATAAAATAAAGCCATGTATATAGATTTGCAAAAAACCTTTGTGAAGATTTTCACCCCGTGTTGGTTTTTGTCTTCAGAAGCACTTGACAAGTGTGTTATAAACAACAGAAGTGTTGCCCATAAAGTGCTTGAGTTTGGCCATTGGGTGTTCTGACTATGTACTGCGAGTTTAAAGAGCTCCTGTTCACCGCGTTGATGTGAGTTTGTGTTTCTACTCTGCAAGAATCATGTAGACGTACCATTTTAAATCGTCTTGTCGCCCCCTAGACAGATAACACTGAGGAATTTCTGCAGAGCGGGTGTTCCTGTGCATTGCAAAAGTAGCCCTCAGTTTTCACCCAAGACGCAGAACATGACCAGGGCTCAAGGTGTTTCCCAGCAGTTTGTAAAGGATGTGCAAAGATGTTCTTGAAAGTGAAAGCTGTTTCTACATAGAGGAGGGGCCAAATGACATATTGGCAGTATCCTTGAAGTGATGAAATCTGAGCTAATTTTGCCCATGTAGGAAACTGAATTCTGTATTGACTGACAGGTTAATGGGGATTTTTGTTTGTTTTTGTTTGTTTGTTTGGTTAAAGGAACCTATTGAAATGCTAGTAGCAGTTATGCTGTTGTTAGCCTGTGCTCTCCGTAGAAAGGCTTGTTGGAAGCTTCTACTGTGAGGGGGGTTTTGGCTTGGTGGACCACAGCTGATCTGCCTTAACATGGCACTGTGGGCCCGGAGAGGAGCACTGGTGATTTGTGAAGCTCCCAGCAGGATCACACCACAGGTGTTCAGGCCATTACTCCTGTCTCCGCAGGTGCACATTCTCTCTCGTCCGTCTTACATTCTGTGTGAGTAAATGTTAAACACGGACACTATGGGACATTATTAAATGGATCCCCGAATTGGAGAAAAACCATTCCATATCTTGTTTAAAAATGAAACAAATAGAAACCTGCCTGTCTTTTGGCAGAAAATGTAAAGTTTAAAAAGAAAAAAAAAAAAGTAACTTGCACATCCCTGCTCTTGTTAGACCTTCGGTTGCACCTGACTGAAGGTTAAAGCGATTTAAGACATTAATAAATGCATAAGCAAATATCATTTTAATTAGCTTTTTTCATTACAATGCAATTATATAATAAAGAATTCCACTGCTTAACCAGTCTGTTATCTAGCGATTTCCTATTGTGTGTACTGGCTGTACCTGCTGCTGTTGGGGTGGGGTGGGGAGGGGGGGGTTGTGACAAAAAAACAAAAAAAAAGAAAAAAACATTGATGGTAACTAGTCTGAGATATGTACCTGTCAACTTAGCACTACTGCATGTAACCGCACTGAAGGTTGAGCTGTCTGGTGGGGTCAGCGGTGATTCAGGTAGCACTGAACTTAATGATTAATCTCAGGCTGTCCTGCAGTGTCTTAACTAGGTAAAAAATGTCAGGTATGTTGCTTCCATGATAGTTAATTAAAGAAAACTCCAATTCTGTCACCCCTGACTGGTAAAGGGAATATCTGTGTATAGTATATAGTGCAGTGAACTAATGACTCCAGACACTGGCGCCCTACCAGATAGGTCAGCTGGCATGATAACTGAAGAACTCGGTATGTGGTTGTAGGCAGACTGGTCTGTATGTTGTGAAGGAGGTTGACACCTCTGTCTTTCTATAGTGATGGGATTGCTGCAGACTGAGGGAGAAGTGCCCGCCTCTAAACACCATTGATGCCTCTTGCAAAGAAAGAGAAAAAATGGTACAGATTACAATCGTTAAATCAACTTGCTTTCTTGTACCTCTGTATTGTAAATAAGTGTTCAGTGGGACATACGGTGACCCCTGGGATGGGGGTGGGGGGGATTTATTTTTTTGGTACTTGAAGCAAGTTCAAACTACACCAAAGGGTGGACTATATCCATAGAGATTTAGTCTAAACTGGGATTGGACCTAAACCATAAAAAGCAGGGATTTGAGGGTGAACATCCTTACTGGACAGACCTCTCTTCCAGCGCGTGATATTACAGTATAACTCAGAAATCCTGCACCGTTAAACCCCGCTAGGTCACACTGGATGTAATCCATCCGTCTCCCAGATTATTTTGATCATGCTCATGGTGTCCGCCGCTGATGCTCAGCAAAAAAAAAAAAGAAGCCATCGTTGAAAAGCACTACTCCCTCTTGACTGGCATACTTAAAGTTTCCATAGGGCCATAGGTCTAATGCAAAATCAAAGACTAGAAGAAGAATGGGGTATAAACATACACCCACCAAGCGTTTCCTGGTCTGACAAGGGAAAGTGACCAGGTTCTTAATTGCGTGAACAGGGGCTTCAATATGCTTCTATGTGCCCTACAAGAAAATCACGTTTGCCATTCACGGGTCCCAAGCAATCCCAACGCTGCACACGCCGGGTGGACTGATGTACATAATGTGTGGGTCCGTCCTGCAGGCCCGAGCTCGCGCCTCTCTCCGCTGTCCCGTGAGCGGGGGCGCGAGCCCTCCGAGCTCTTAACGGGACTTTTGCTTTCGTGTCATCACCGTTCACACGGCCAATTGTTAACAATATATCTGGTTGTCATTATTGTTTGCAACATAATTAAAGGAAAAAAGAAAATGTCGGTGGTGTAATCTCTCTTTATGGTTCCGCTCGTCATTGCGTCGATAATATGATTGCTCACGTCACTTAAACACTCAAGTTCGTGTCAGTTTAGTATCTTAATGAAATGTGCTGCACGTGGATGACGGGCAACCAGAAGGTGAGTTTGGGAGAAGTAACAAGTGAGATTAAATTCGTAATTCCACAGTAGTTTGAGCATCCTACACCCTGACCAGAGACACTTCGTGGCGTACATACTTCATAGAAAATACATACTTTAATTCAGGAAAGGCGCTGGATAGCAAAGACAATAAGAATTTTTAGAAACGACTCATGAAACAAAAATAAACCTTATAGCTGCATAACGTGCAAGATATCTTTTATTTAAGTTTTTTAATGCTTACATAGATTACAGTGCATTAGTGTGGAACGTGGTCGGGGGGAGTTACGTCAAAGTTTGATGTCGGCGCGCGCCCGTGCACGTGAACGCGCCCGCGCCAATGCGGAACAAACAACGTTGATCCAACGTGGGTCGTGGACGAGCGACTCCGCAGGTACAACATATGGAGATTAATCACACGCGTTCGCTTCATGTGTTGCGACACTACTTTATAAAACACACCGTAGTGGTAGTTTCATGCATTCGGTCTAGTTAGCTCTTGAAATCATAATAGTCTGCCATAGTTTAGCATGTTTAAGCTAGGTGGCTAAGTTAACTAGCCCAACTACTTCGCTAGCTCGGCTAACTCCTTCTTTGCGTTTTTGAATATTTGCATGTTTAATGCGATTGACATTACACATTATTTTACAAACAAATGGCAAGCAAGGCTTTTATTTTCTTATCTGATTAAATGGGACTATAGTTCATGAGTGTTTGTATTGGTGTGCATTGTGGCCCTGATGTTTTGCACTGTTTGTAAAGTGCGACAGTGTGAGAAGAGGAATGGCTCTGAATAAATCCATGCATCCTCGGAACCGGTACAGGGACAAGCCACCAGACTTCACCTACCTGGCCTCCAAATATCCAGACTTTCAGAAACACGTGAAGACCAGTTTGATCGGCCGGGCCTCGTGAGTAACAGTTCCCCCCCATAAGTGTGTTGGACATGGCTGACAGGTTTCACTCAACTATATTGTCGCTGGTGTTCATATTTTTGAGTAATGAATAAAACTGTACATCATGCACAGGGCCGGAGTGGGACACTTTTTCAGCCTGGGAGTTATATGCCCAAATCCGGCCCAATATTATTTTTCCCTCCCAATCGGCCCAAAATATAGAGATTGACATGAGCCGGCCCATCGGGAATCCTCTGGAGTCTCTCGATTAGCCACTCCGGCTCTGATCATGCATCAATAAAACATCGCAATATCTCCATTCTCATTACATCTTGGTACATGCTTAGTACTGACCTTGCCTAGAGGGACACACCTCTCTGCAGAGGACATTAAGGTCTCCAAGCCAGCCGTCCAGCCTGTGAGAGAAGGAGACGGTGATGATCTCTGCTCTGCTGGGTCTACGGCTGCTGGTTTGAGGTGCTGCAGGGCTGATGTCAAAGTCGATGAGGGAATCTCCCTCGCTGCGGGGCCTGGCCAGCTGTCTGTCTCCGTCTGGAGTACAGCATCTGCATAGCCTTAGGCTTTACACACACACACACACACACACATTTTTAAAGACTCACTCGTGGTTGTTAGTGAGACTGTTTGTTTGCCTTCAACTGGCAGCCAACTGTATTCGCTCGTGGAAATTGAAACCTCTGATTCATTTTCTGAACACTGCGAGGTTCTCTCTCTCTCTCTCTCTCACTGCCACAAAGCTCTGAATGGTGCATGAGAGGTACTGGTAATTGGGACCCCTAGTGATCTCGGATTCACAGGCGTGTTGCTCAGGCAGTGTGCTCTGTGCCTCGTTAGGCTCAGAGAAGAACCCCCCCTCCCCCTCAGGGTGGTATCACTGTTGGGGTGACCTGAGATTTCACATGCTGCAAATTTATAGAAAATGTTGGTCTCTTTTGTCCTTCCTACATGTTGTATTCGTTTCCGATGTGGCTTTAAGTGTAGCTAGAAAGCACCATGTTTGTATTGTGTGCAGTTATGATTCACTAAGAACTCCAAATTTAAATTATTTTGAAAATACTGTGGTAACAGTTGTGATGTGTATTATGTTGTGTACTATATTCTAGGTTCTTTGAAATTGTCATACAACATTTACACTAGTGAGATAACGGATACATGAGAACATGTATCCCCAGTACCATAACACCCCAGTACCATAATTGCTCATTTTCAGTCATAACCGGGGATATATTGTTGTGTTGATCTTAGCTATAGCAGGTTTACAAGTGGGGGGGGGAAAACACATTTTTAATACTCCTCCATTTTTAATCTGTGGGTTCTTGACAGCATATTACACATCACCTCATAAAACTGCTTCTCCTTTGTTGAGCTCGGTTTGCCGCCTAATTTTTCAGGCTGCTTCTCTGTCATCTCGCGACGCCTCAGTGCAATCGAGGAGAGAATAAAGGCTGCTGAGCCGTGGAGATCACCACAGACACCTGAGCACCTGGAGAGGTCCGGCTGTGAGCGCGTCCCTCGCAGTGTTACCCCCCCCCCTCCTCCTCCTCTTTATCTTCCCTCTGGCTCGGCTGTGCTGTCAGGTCCGGCTGCCGAGGGCCCTTATTGAAGCTCAGTGTGAAACGGACCAGGTGTGGCGGGCCTCTCCCTCTGATTCCCCAGTAACGAGGCTCTGGTGGCTGCCTGCCGCGGCCTGGCACGGTGATCTAATTAGCGGGGCCGCCCGCCTCTCGGCCACCGCTCCGTCGGCCGTGGCCTCTTCCCCGGGACCGCCGGCTACACGTGGCAGCGGGATCGCCGTGTCCGCCGGCCTCGGAGATGGAGATCTTCTACCTGGAGTCCTCGAAACGCACGTTGGCTCCTCATGTATAATGAATGCTGTTGAGCTCCCACAATCCCCCCTCGCCTGTTTCCAGGGCTCACACTGATGGTCTTGACCCAGATCTGGGTCAGATGCATTTATTATAATATATTCCAGGTCTTTCCTGAGATCATTATACCAAAAGGGTCCTAGAACTTAGCAGCTCACCAGTGTAACCCCAGTTTTACAGATTTTGGTGCATATTTATTGACATCGCAAATGCATAAAATCATGCATATACGATTATGTGTTTATTATGCACTGTTTTACACACCCTTTTCATTTGGACGTGAATCTGAGGCGTTTCTCGAGACTGCATGTCTTTGGGGGATTTCTCTGGTGCGGTGGGGTGTGCTGTGTTCACACGTCTCAGACGGGTTTTTAGCAGGCTGTTGTCACGGAGCGTCTCCACCCAGCAGCTGGGTCCCCGTAGCCGCTGCGCTTTGCCGTGCGCGAGTTTTGAACTAGCCCTGCGCGCGCAGCCGCTCATCTCTTTGTCAGGACGGTCTGGTCGGGCAGAAAATGGCATTGTGTACATGTAGATGCATTCGGTGTGCTGGCAGGTGTTGGTGTGTAAGTGTGTCGGGATGTGTGGGCGTGGGGGGGGGGGGGGGGGGGGGAGCTGCCTAAATGCTCCCGGCATTCTTAACAGGTGCGAGTCTGAATCCACCCCCTCCACCCACTACACCACCCTTCTGGCTACGTCTTTGTCTCTATCTCTTTCTCATTTTTAGACACACTTTTTCTTCCACACACACACATTTGCTCACTCTCCCCAGATGAGAACACTTTCCTCTCTAAAATGCTAATAATAATAATACATTTATACTAATCCTTTTCTTAACCAGGTCTTCAGAGCGCACTTGCACAAGTTAGTTCTCTGCTTTGGGATTTGCACAGCTAATAAAGTCTTTGGGACGCACTTTAAAATCTTTAGCCCGCTCATTGAGAGTTAAACACTCCTCACCGCTACGGGCTTGGCTGTGCTTCAGAGATAAGCTTTCTTACATTTTTTTTTGTGCTAAGCGTCTTCGGCAGGCGTTGGGAAGATGGGGTTAATCTGCAGAGACGGCACTTCTTACGGGGGAAGGGTAGCCCAGGAGACGGGACAACCATAGCAGCTCCGCCTTCAAACTTCAGCTGGACGTGCTGTGGAGAGAGAGGGGGACGATTTGGTCCACAGATGTCATCCACTGGACAAAATTAAGGGAGAGATGAGATTAAGAGGCACAAAAGCAGTGCGGTCGCGTCCGTTACTGGCGTGCGGGCGGGCGGCCCTCGCAGGGGAGCATTAAAAATTCAGTTCGGGGTGACATTTAGCGTTCGGTCTGCTTTCACCCCAGAGAAAGACGCGGAGCGGTTTGGGAGTCGAGGGGAGGAGCGTTCAACTCCAGAGGAGGCGGCTGGTGATCGGCTGCATTATTGATGCCGGGGGGGGGGGCATCCCAGCAGAGTCCTCTCGCCCAGAACCAGGGACGTGATTGAGGGTCTCATCACGGGCTCACTGTGCGAGTGAGTGACGCGGCCGGTATCAGGGTCGCCGCTGCTGGCCCGATCCACTCCACAGGCGGGCCAGCACGTTTCTCCTGGACCTTCCCGACATCGTAGCTGCTTAGAAGATGTGTGATTAGCTATTAGCTGTGATCGTGGATAACAGCGAGGCGGTTTTGTCGCACGGTTTACATACATATATAAAAAAACAAAAGGAAGCTGGAACAGGTAGGAGTGCGGAGATGGTGTCCTTCAGGAACGGAGATTTCAAGTACTTAAGAGTCGAGAACTGATGGCTGATGTAACTTGGCTGCTTGCGAGACGCTTTGGTGTTCGGTTTGCAGGTTTTACCCGGTAGGACACGTCTTTTGTCCTGGAGACGCCTCAGGTTGTTGGACAGGTTGTGAAGGTGACCTTGTGGCTAGCGACTCTGGAGCGCAGAGCTATTGTTTATAAGTCCGCACCCTTCTGTTCGGTGAGTGGCACACTGGCTGGTGTCTCTCACCTCTGTGGGAGAGACCCAACACGCACTAGAGAGACCCAACACGCACTAGAGAGACCCAACACGCACTAGCCTCAAATGCTGCCGTCGCTGACCTGGGTCCTTTCGCGTGGCTCTCTGCCGAACGCAACACGTCCGAGCGAGAGTCGATCCTGTCGGCGCTCCCCGCGTCGCCGCAAACCGGCTCCACTCGGCCTCTTCGCCGGTTCCCCCGTCTTCGTTCTCGTGAGCGACGGCACACGCACTCGGCGATGCTCACGCCTCTCGCACTTTCGCCAGCCATCGCCGTGGAGACGGAGGGCGGGGCAGCTAGCGTTCGCCTCAGAATACGAATCGCGGCCTGGCCGAGCTAACGGAAGAAAAACAAAGTCTCGGCTACGTGTCAGTTGTACGTAACACAAGGTCTAAGTGTCTGTTGTTTTCTTATGTCCTCTCTCTCTCTCTCTCTCTCTCTCTCTCTCTCATGCGGCTGTTTCTGTGCCGCCCCCCCCCCCCCCTATTATTCTTTAAGCAGTTACCATGGCAACCATCAATGGCCACCTGATTCATATTTAATTCAGGCTGTCACCTCCAAGGTCACATTCATAGATTAATGCACGTGGCTAAAATACTAGATTAATTCCAGCTAATGTGACTGCCACTTTTGCTCGAATTTGTTGAAATCGACAAAGGAATCTGTTTAAAATTTAAAACTTAGCTTTTAAAGAAACGTCCCCCCCCCCCCCCCACACACACACACACACACACACACATGTGCACGTGCAGATCCTTATCACTGACAGGTATTTGTCTGGGGGGTGTGTGGGGTGGTGGGGTGTGGAGGGGGGGGGGGGTGTGTGTGTGGGTTTGGGGGGTGGTGTGGAGGGGAGTGTGTGTGGTGGGTGTGTGTGATCAGGGCTGGATCATTCTCACGTCTTGCTCCCAGTAGGAGAGAGAATGTGCCATCAGCACATCAGTTACTATGTTTTGACCTTTTTCCCGTGTGGGAGAGTAACAAATGAAAGCCTCGCTTTCTTCCAGCGCTCAATCATCATCGTTATCTACGTTATCCCTCATCTTTAAACGTAGCTTCTAGTTCGAAATCAAGCCACTGCTCTTTATCTTTTCTGAAGCTTATTGTGCGTGAATTTGGTGCAGGCAGGTCTGATTTGCATTCTGCGGCCGTTTTCAGGATGTATTCGCCCGCTGGTCTGTTTTTAGAAGCGTGCTGGTTTAAGTGAGTTTTCCTGTCAGTATTCCTGCGCCTTCAGCCCCTCCTCCCCAGGAAGCTCTTCCTGACGCCTCTCCTGACACATTCCCAGTTTCTGGGACCGCAACACCTCCGGTTTGGGATCCGGCTCGCTGCCAACTCTGACAGTTCCAGCTTTCTCCTAATATTTAATTGCTGGGAAAGGGAGAAAAAAAGACATTTGTTGCATTCAAAATGATGTGCATGTGTAAACCAAGATTCTCCATGATGTAGAGTGGTGTGTTGGTGTTGTTTGTGGGGGGGGTCTCCCATCACTTTCCCATCAAGGCCTGTCCTGTGATAAAACAGCGTTTTACATGCCATGGCTTGAATTCATGCTCTCATGCTGAGACCCACGGTGCGCCCGCACACGCACACACACACAGATGTGCACACACACACACACACACACACACACACACACACAGGCCTATTCTTTCAGAGGTGCCAGCCACCTCAGCTCGCTAGGAAGCTTCTAATTGCATCTTGCGAGGTGTGAGTGCAGACGCCTTAATTACGCCCACCTTCACGCTCCGCACACCCCTCCACCCACGCAGTTCCTGCTCCCCGCCCGCTCCCCTCTCTGCTGAACGCGTTGGGGGCCGAGACGCGGGTGTAAACCGAGTCCAGGCTGGTGTTGATCGGGCTCGCGTTCGCGCCGGTGGAGAACTGGGTGCTCAGCACTGATGAAGCAGAAGGAGGCTTGCTGTGTTTTGACCCATGGTGCCTAATCTCCTGGCCCTCTCCGCCCCCCCCTGCAGGGTGAACTTCAAGAACCCCGAGGCGGTTCGCGCCCTCACCTGCACCCTGCTGAAGGAGGACTTCGGCCTGACCATCGACATCCCGCTGGAGCGACTGATCCCCACCGTCCCGCTACGCCTCAACTACATCCACTGGGTGGAGGACCTGACGGGGGGGCAGGGCAGCCCACGCAGCGGCATCGACATCGGTACCTGCACCCCCCCCCCCCCCCCACACACACACACACACACACACACACACCCCTCCACCTTTTCTGCACACCCTCCCCACTGCTCTAATCCTGTAGGCCCAAAGCCCTTCTCTGGCCCCCTGGCTCTTGGATCGGTCCTTGGCAGAGGTACTGGTGGGTTTACCCCGAAGCAGACATCGTGTGGGGGGGGTGGGGGGAGTGGCTGGCTCCTCCAGTCTAGACAAAACACTGCTCGGCTAAATCTTCTCCCCACCCAGGGGGGTCTTCCTCCACGAGGACACCCCGCCTGTACGCTGCTTCCCCCAGCCCCTCTGGGGAATCGGCTCAAATCCTCACACAGCTGTCCCTGTGTTTATCTTTTCTATCACAGTTTCTCGGTCCTTTATTACGCGGGGCTCTTGATCGAGTTAGGTTCCCCCCCCAGCGAAGACGAGGACCGTCTTATTTGCGGTGTCCTGTCATGCTCGTGATGAATTGGCGCGGTAGATCTTCTGGGCTCCCCCGTTACACCCTCGTTCGTATGTCGGACGCCCTGTGCGGAGGTTTTGAAGCATGGCTGACTGGATAATGGATGAGCCGGTCTGGCCCGTCAACCATTTACTGCCTTATGGACGTGATCAGTCACTCTTCATGTCCACCTCTGTCTCTCTTCTTATGGACGTGATCAGTCACTCTTCATGTCCACCTCTGTCTCTCTTCTTATGGACGTGATCAGTCACTCTTCATGTCCACCTCTGTCTCTCTTCTTATGGACGTGATCAGTCACTCTTCATGTCCACCTCTGTCTCTCTTCTTATGGACGTGATCAGTCACTCTTCATGTCCACTTCTGTCTCTTCAGGCAGCTGATTGTTCAGAACGAGGCGCGTCCAGTCTGCTCATAGAGCCTGGCTTAACTTTCGGTTTCCAAGGTTATTCTAGGTCTTTCCGTACGGTTTTTAATGCGTTATTTATTTCTCTTATAATTTGAAGTTGACCTTATATTTGGATACGGTTCTTGCATGGTTTAATTTTATAAACATGCGTGCGTGTTTTATTCATGCATACATAAATATTTACTTTTTTCTATACTCTCTATCACTGTTACCAGTAGCTTTTTAAAGCTCGTTTTATTCGTGCTGTTCTCCATCACATCATTTTGTGTGTGCTCTAAATTTGGTTTATCATTACTGCAGTGCATACTAGCTAAAAGTGACCATAGACATTGATGCTGATGATGATGATCTGTGTTAGTGCTGGGCGATATGACAAATTCTATATCACGGTATTTTTCAAAATTACATCGGTTTCACGGTATTTGACTGTCCCCCCCCCATGCATGATGTGTTAACTGCATTGATTATGAAAAGAATTACTGCAGTATAGTGGTTAAGAGCACCCTATTCCACTGTTAGAAAAAGCGTCTCCACCTAAGTATTACATGTAATACAGATTTGCATGGACTCTCATGATCAGTTTTCAAATGGTAGCACTAAAGTAGTGAATGAATCATATAGCATGACTGTTGCAGTAAAAATACAAAACCTTTAATTTTTTTTATGTGATAAAAAGCGAATTATTTCTAATCATTTCAACCATGTGTATTTGTATAAATATATATATATCTTAATTAAGCTGAAGGTGATGGAAAATATTGAAAATGGACCTTAAAAACACTACATAAAAACGCTACAGATGATATTCGGGAGTTACAGTGACTATAACTTAGTTCATTGAGCACTCTAGTTTTGTCCTAACTAGATATTTAGACATAATACTGCTGTAATACTGCGAAGTCATGTGGTCAGAGGTGAACTTCGGTATAGCCAGTGTGTATTTTATTTTAAATAATTAACACCCTTGAGCCACCCTTGAGGAATTCGACACAACACCGGCTGAAAGCCAAATCTGTCGCCCGTGAAATGCTACAGGCACCGTTCAGAAACTGATCAGTTTGGTTAAATGTATTCACTTCAGTAGATACATGTGGCTTTTAGCCCGGTGCAGCTTATACAACACTTTCCATTTTTTAATGGAATCTTTGTAGGTGCGGCTTATATTGAGGTGCGCTGTATAGTCGAGAAAATAGGGTACTTCCTGACAACAGACACAGCTCCTTTCTTTGGCAAAAGTTCCTTTGGGCATCATCTTTTACTTTAATGTTTGGTAGAATTTGTGGTTCAGAACGTCCCTCCTCTTCAGCAAGCTACATTTGCGCTGTGTTGCATGTGTGCTTAGCGTCAATAAAAAGCGACCCTTGAGAAGCAATTAATGACGAACACGTGAAGGTTATTTAAACCGGTGTGGACGGTTTATGAAAAATTCCTATGATAACTACATTAAACACCGGTTTCCCGTGCGAACCGGTATACCGCCCAGCACTAATCTGTGTACATAGAATAGGATGGTGCATTTGAAGGTAATACTGTGTACTGTGAGGTGTGAGGTCTCTAGCGTCGTGGTGTGGTTCTCCAGAAACCGTGTGTGTGTGTGTGTGTGTGTGTGTATGTGTAGGCACGGGAGCCTCCTGCATCTACCCGCTACTCGGGGCCTCCATGAACGGCTGGTACTTCCTAGCCACAGAGGTGGATGACATCTGTTATAATTACGCCAAGAAGAACGTTGAGCAAAACAACATGGCAGATCTCATTAAAGGTGTGTGTGTGTGTGTGTGTGTGTGTATTTCACGCGTGTCTGGGCATGTAATTCAGTGTGTCTCATATAGGATCTGTTCTCCCATGATGTGCAGTCTGACCGCAGTGTCTGGTGTGTTGCAGTGGTGAAGGTACCCCAGAAGACCCTTTTGATGAACGCGTTAAAAGAGGAGGAGTCTGTAGTTTACGACTTCTGCATGTGTAACCCTCCGTTCTTCGCCAACCAGCTAGAGGCTAAGGTACCTCGTGTCCTCGCACCGCGTCGTGGAGCTCCTTCACCGCGGAGCGGAGTCTTTACAGGCTTGATCTTCCCTAATGGGTCTGGATCTAGATGGGTCAGCGCATGGGTCAGTCTGGTGCGTGTGCGTGTGTGTGTGTGTGTCCTCAACCAGGGGGGTGAACTCTCGGAACTCTCGGCGGACTCCGCCCAGCTCGGTCAACACGGGCGGAGTGACGGAGATCATGGCGGAGGGAGGAGAGCTGGAGTTTGTGAAAAGGATCATCCATGATAGTCTGCAGCTCAAGAGGAGGCTTAGGTTAGAAACACACACACACACACACACACACATATATATACACACACACTTACACACACGCTCTCACTCACACACACACACACACACACACATATATATACACACCACACACACACTTACACACACGCTCTCACACACACACACACACACAGTCTCACATGTGAATCCCAAGGGCATCGGCCAGGCGTGACGGGGGCTCGGAGGGAGTTGGATTGAGCGTGTGTTTGTGCTGGGAGGCGTGAACTCTCCACATTTAGCTCCGTAATAGGACACGGAGAAAGAGTCATGCGATGTAGACAGTGGTGTGGGCCTACACCCAAACTTAATGCAGACGTTCATACAGACGTTTTATATGTAAAGTGGGGGGTGTGTGATTTGCTATGTAGCTCCTGCTAAGTTAAACTACACAACTTAACATAACACTGTCAACAACTGCTTTAAATCCGCCTTATAAATAAAATGTACATATGTACTGGAACTGTAGCCAGGGGCAGGTTTATTATAGTGACTTAAAAGTCGACCCAACACACACACACACACACACACACACACACACACACACACCTCCACCTGCCTCAGTGTCCTCAATCACTTCACAGAAGTGATCTGTGGGTCCAGGGTGCGATTCCCATCCAGTGTGAGAAGCAGGAGTGTAGGGCGTCGTGCAGCTGCAGGGTCCACAGTCTGGAGCTCGCCCGCCTGCCCACCCGCCCTGTGGGGGGTGGGGGGGGGGGGGGGTAATCCGGCACGCCAGAGCTGGGACCAAACCGTCATCCAGAGTTTGTTTAATTAATTGGCATACAAAGTAAACAATTACCCATGCAGCATCCGGCCCACCCGTCAGGGGCAGCTGTGTGTGTGTGTGTGTGTGTGTGTGTGTGTGTGTGTGTGTGTGTGTGTGTGTGTGTGTGTGTGTGTGTGTGTGTGTGTGTGTGTCGAAGCTGTCAGCGGAGCACTGGAGTGTGAACAGCAGGGAGGGGGAGAGAGGCGGTGCACATTAGACCTGATTAACAAAGCCCCTTCGGCGCCCCCCAGGGGAGTGGAGGTCACTGGCATGTGAGAGGGGCTGTTTAAGATTTGCAGATATGCATT